>NW_022589760.1:10112415-10272920 GCF_004348235.1 Phoca vitulina
TCTCTCTCTCTATATATATATATATATATATATATATATATATTCTGATGTCACAGAGATAGATTCATGATTCAAACCTGTTTATCTGGTTCCAAAATTTGTGTACATTGACAGAGAGAACTGTAAAGGGTTATAAAGCAAAGAAAAAATAGGTTTGGGAAGAATTCACAGAGAGGAAAATAATTGTTTTGAATTTCAAAGGATGAAGTAAAAGTTAACCAGATAGAGAAAAAGGTACTGGCAAGGCTGGCTTTTGCATTTAAAATTAGTAACACACATAATAAAACTGAATAAAAATATATGCTAATAATTGTAATTTTTTCATAGAATAATATTAAACAGCAAATTAAAAAAAAAAAACATGTCAGGATAAGAGAGAGGCCATGGAATAAAGGAAAAGCCTTCATATGTACTTTATTGGCACTTCTTTCCTGCTTTTTGAACAAGAAGTCACACATTTTTATTTTTCACTTGGCCCCACAAATTATGTAGCTAGCCATAGGTGCTGATTGTTTTAAGCAGAGAGAACATGAGCTATAAGAAAATGGAGGCATTAAATACTGTGTTTTGCTTAAGTTGTTGGGTGCATGTTTAGTATATGAGGGAATGTAGTAGGAATTGGGGAGGAAGAAGTAAGACTTTTGTATGCCATCCCCAATTGAAGAGGAACTGAAGGATTAAGGTTAATATTAGCATTGTCCAAATAAAATCCTGGAAGTCTCTCTCTAGGTTTATGATGGAATGGATTGAGAAAGTCTAATACCTGAAAGACCAGTGAGGATCTGAAACACTCCAAATAGGAGACAGTAGGGGTCTGAACTAGTATGATGGCAATTTGGAAGGGAAATGACTTTGAAAGGTATTTCTGAGATAGAACTGACTATATTTGATGGCTGATTAAATGTTGGTAATAAAGAAAAGAAATATTCAGGAGATCTCTGACGTTTCTAGTTTGAGAGACCCATGATGGTTATTTCTTAACTTAAAAAAAAAAAAAAAAAAAAAAAAGATTTTACTGAAAGGAGCATGTTTGAAAGTAAAGATCAAAATTTTTGTTTTGAATATATTTTATGCCCTGTATATGTTATGAACAAATGGATATGTCCAGAAGACACTTGGAAATATGTCCAGAAGTATTTGTGTTTCAGTAAGACAGTATTTTGCTACTTCAGCAATAATTTCAAGTTACCTGGCTCTCTAATTTCTGGCCATTCATGTTCTTCAGAAGTAGCTTCTAATTCTAGAAATAAGTAAGGCAGTCTGAGAACCTAAATGATTATTCACAAAGTCCCTGGACTAAAATCATAGAATGTATTCTTCTAGCCTCTGATCCAAAGCATTATTCTTATTAACACTTAACCAGCTTCAGTATCTATCCTTGAGACCCATGTCACTCATGAAACATCTATTAGAGAAGAGTTCTGGAAAGCATCAAGGATGTACAACGAAGAAAATACAGGAAAGTATATTCCCTTAGAAACACGCTGAGTAATTAACATTAAGTGAAATGATGCATGCCAAGACAATTTGTCAAATGTCTACACAAATATCTACATGTTTTAATCACTCAAGATAAAACTGGTCATCTGTAATGACCAAGAGAACAAAAAACACTTTTTCTCTTCTCATAGTTGCAGATGTCTTAAGAACTAAGGATGGGTGGCTTAACCTTGGTGAGATATCTGAGCCCCTGAGGCACTGGACGTTTTTAGGGGCTTCAGATACCCTCAAGCCCTGTAGACTATGGAGTGAACACCTTGTACGTGGGGCCACTTCTAATTTTTAAGAAATAATGGATCACCGAAAAAGGAAAATCAAGGGAGTAATAGAGATAAGAAAAACTTTAGATTTATTTCTTCCTAGAGTACCAAGGTACTAAAGAAAAAGGATTTTAAGGGACAAAGGTAGGTTTTCCTGAAATAAATTGTATCTTTGCTTGAAGATAGCTTAACCTCTGTTCCCCTAACTAGCTATGCTCATCCTTCAAGTTGCAAGTGAGATACCATGTTCTCCAGGAAGTCTTCCTTGACCCCCAGGTCTTAGTTAAGTTTTGTCTCTCTATGCTCCCACAAAAACTTTGATTTCCTCCATGATATCACACAAAATAATGCAATTATCTGTAAGGACCGTGAAGTCCCTAAAGACAGAATCTTTTTCTGTCATATCCATTACAATATCCCAACATATAGCATAGTGCTCAATAAATATTTTTGCATGAAAGAATGAATAGATGAATGGAAGAAATGAATGCATAGATGATACATTTTGGAAGAATCTGAGTCTTTGCATGAAGACATTTTAGGCATGAAGGCATTTTCAAGAGATAGAGATCTGCATCAGATAATTCTGAATGCAATAGGAGATAGCAAATAGCAAACAAGTAGGTGGGGGAGAATGGACATTATTAGAAGCAGTCACAAGGACGGAAGAAGTTACAGTTATCTGCTGGATATAAAAGGAGTTAAGGCTGAAAAGCAGACCTCCCAGCATGTCCATAAGAAAACATCAAAATTATCATCTTGAATCATAAAGAAAATATAAATCGGGCTTCAGAAATTGTGAAAGTAGAGCATATATGGTATATATGTGGTTGATTTTTTTTAAAGATTTTATTTATTTATTTGACAGAGAGAGACACAGTGAGAGAGGGAACACAAGCAGGGGGGAGTGGGAGAGGAAGAAGCAGGCTTCCCGCTGAGCAGGGAGCCTGATGCGGGGCTCGATCCCAGGACCTTGGGATCATGACCCAAGCCTAAGGCAAACGCTTAACGACTGAGCCACCCAGGCGCCCCTATGTGATTGATTTTTACCTCAAATAGCCCCCTTCCAATATTTAAAAGTTTAAAATAATAATTTTAGTAATCAAAACAGTATTGGCATATAAACAGACACATCAGTGAATGGAACAGAACAGATAGCCCAGAAATAAACCCATGCATATATGGTCAATTAATTTACAACAAAGAAGTCAAGAATATATAATGGGGAAAGGATAGTTTCTTCAATAAATGGTGTGGGGAAAACTGGACAGCCACATGCAAAAGAATGAAATTGGACCATTATCTTACACCATGCACAAAATCCAACTTAAAATCAATTAAAGACTTGAACATAAGACCTGAAACCATAGGATTTCTAGAAGAAAACATATGGGGTAATCTCCCTAACATTGGTCTTAGAAATTATTATTTTTTTTTTGTATTTGACACCAAAAGCAAAAATAAGCAGGTGGGACTACATCAAACTAAAAAGCTTTTGTATAGTAAAGGAAACCATCAACAAAATGAAAAGGAAACCTACAGAACAGGAGAGAATACTTGCAAAGCATATATCTGATAAGGGATTAATACCCGAAGTATAGAAAGAACCCACACAACTCAATAGCAGAAAAATCCAATTTAAAAATGGACAGAGGAACTGAATAGACATTTTTCCAAAGAGGATATCTTAATGGCCAACAGGTACATGAAAAGGTGCCCAACATCACTAATCATCAGGGAAATGCAAATCAGAATCATAATGGGCTATTGTCTCATATCTTTTAGGATAGCTATTATCAAAAAGATAAGAAATTACAAGTGCTGGGGAGGATGTGGAGAAAAGGGAACCCCTGTGCACTGTTGGTGGGAATATAAATTAGGGCAGCCACTATGGAAACCAGAATGGAGGTTCCTCAAAAACTTAAAAGTATTTATCCAGAAGAAATGAAATCACTATCATGAAAAGATATCTGCATCCCCCTGTTTATGCAGCATTATTTACAATAGCCAAGACATGGAAGCAACCTAAGTGTCCATCAATGGATGAATGGGAAAAATATATAAATTCATATATATATATATGAATATTATTCAGACATAAAAAAGAAGGAAATCCTATCATTTACAAAAATTTGGATGGTCCTTGAGGGCATTATGTTAAGTAATAAAAGTCAGACATAGAAAAATACTGTATAATCTCACTTAGATATGGAATCCTTAAAAACCTAAAATGATAGATTCAGAGAACATATTGGTCATTGCCAGAGATGGGAGTGGGGGTGGACAAAATGGGTGAAGGAGGTGAGAAGGTAAAAACTTCCAGTTATAAATAAGTTCTAAGATATAATATATAGTATGGTGATTATTAAATAAAAATATAATTTTAGTCATTGGGAAAATTTATGTACCTCACCTTCTTCCCTGTTACAATCTAATTATGTGCTATTACTGCTAGGCAACCTCTGATTTCCAACTGGAATGTGTTCAAGAGTTTCAATGATGATTCTGTTCTTCAGAATAAAAAATACATTTTAATATCAGTCTTGTCATTTGTAATGTTTACCTTCTTAAACCAACAAAAAATACAATAAACTACTAGAATAGCTGATCTGTAAATAGAACCATCAGTGCTTTAAAACTCCCAGCTACTGGACACCTGGGTGGCTCAGTCGGTTAAGCATCTGCCTTTGGCTCAGGTCATGATTCCAGGGTCCTGGGATCGAGTCCCACATCAGACTCCCTGCTCAGTGGTGAGTCTGCTTCTCTCTCTACCTGTCCCCCTGCTCCTGCTCTTTCTCTATCTCACTCTTTCTCTCTCTCAAGTAAATAAATAAAAAATAAAAAAATCTTAAAAAATAAATAAAACTCCCAACTACTATGAGTTCCATAATAAACCCAAAGGATATACCAACCAGGGTATCCTTAGTAGCAAGATGGAATTATTTCATCTCCATTTCAGTGTATTGAGTGATGAGAGCAAGGAGTTTCATGGGGCTGTGAATGTTGTAGAAGTTCTGACTTTGGGGTTAACCTGGACAAGGAAGTATAGGTGGCAGAGGGTGGGTGACGGTTCAGTGGGAACATACCTTCTCAGATAGCAGAACAGCCTACATCTAAAAGTAGCAAAAGGAGTGAAACTGGGTGGTAAGAAAGAAGGTGAGGCGAAGTTGGAGCCATAGTTTGTAAGTAAAGGATGATTCTTTGTTATGCCATTTAGCATTCAAGGATTGCCTGTATTAGTAAAGGTGAAAGAATTAAGTTAACTGAGTCTTCAGTTGAAATGTTTTATTTCAAATAAAACTTTCTATGGCAAATGATTTTACTGATGTTTGTAGAAGCCTGAATCTAAGTATCAAACCTTGCTAAGAACATTTTCTTCATTTGATCAACCCACAGAATAACTCACATTTTCATAATTAACTAAGATTTTAAACATCTATAAAATTGATAACAAGTGTGCCATCCCTAATTACAAAGAAAACTGCTTTTAAATTAGAAATATGTAGAGGAAAAAGTAAAAGTGTTATTTTATGACATGTAACTCTCTCCTCCTGTACCATCTCCATTCAATCCATCCCACACTGCTCTCAGATTAATCTCTCAAATGGGTTCCTGTTATGTGTTTATTGCTACATATTGCATACTTTTTAGCATAAAATTAACTAAGAGTATGATGGGTTTAACTTGCTTCAAAAAAAGTCATCCAAAGATGAAGAAATATTCCCCCTATCATAACACAATGAATTACCATGACACGGCCTGAAAAGTTCATTAGTTGAGTTTAACTGCATTTGCAATTATTGTAGTGCATCCTGGTCACCACAGTTCTCTGATTCAAATACGTAAGGGAAGAGGCTCCTGGCTGGCTCATTTTATTGAGTGTCTGACTTAGACTCAGGTCATCATCTCAGGGTTCCCCGCTCAGTGGGGAATCTGCTTGTCCCTCTCCCTCCCCTTCCCCTCCTTTTCCTCCTCTCCCTTTCCCCCCTATCTACCCACCCTCCTTCATGACTCTCCTGTGCACACTCTCTCTCAGATAAATAAATAAAATCTTTTTTAAAAAAAATAAAAATTAAAAAAACACAAGTAGGTAAGGAAAATTGTTGATGGGGCATAAATCAATTCCAAAAATTTTAATAAATATGCCCGGATATCCTAGGCAACCTTACTATTACTAAATCAGTACATTTGCTTTCCTGAAATTTCTGTCTCCCATATTTCTAATGTATCAGGACTTAAAACATGGTCCCAGGTCTGTGTTCTCACTTCTATTATCATTTAGTTTAAAACTAGAAATTTTAGAGAAAGATTGCAATGTAACTGAGATAAGGCATAAAAGGGGAAATCTCACATGGTCAGTATGAGGTCAAGGGAAGGGACTTTGTTTAAAACATTAAAGAACTGAGCTTCAGAATTATCATCAACATCTAGGCATTTTATATATGAAATTACTTCCACCCTTTCCAATGATAGCTAACTACCTTTATATCTAACTTTCTTTTTATATCTCATAATTTAGCTGCTCATATTATTCAAGAGACAATTAAATCATGTGACATTTTAAAAATGTTTAAATTTTATTTCAATAACTCATCGAGAAAGAAAAGCAGATGTGTTTTATGTGTATATATTGTGTGTGTGCATACATGCATGAACATGAATGCAAACAGGAATGAAACCATTCTGACTCGTTTTGCATTACCTGCAACACCTGATGGATTTCTATCATTTTTAATGAGGAATCACTTATCTATGTGTATGATTGGGGGTAGTTTTTCTCTATCAAGTTCAAGTTGAAGTGGCAAAATTTTGGTTCACTATCAGTTTTCACCTTTCTAATACTAAAAGCTGCCCAACAAAAGTAGCTTCTTAGCATTATAATTGTTCCAATCCTAATTATGTGCCTACCTTTGAGATATCAGGCTATCGATGGTTTTCAAAGATCCTCCCACCCACCCCTTAATCTAAGATTCTATTATAAGTTATTTTTGGATCATCATCCACAGAGACACTTTTCCCTGAGTAAGAAGGCACAATGTTGGTATTTGTCAGTGGAAGGGGGACTTCATGACTAAATTCCTTAGCATTAATTTATACATGTATCAGTTGGGAAGAGTGACAACAATTGGATCTCCAAAAATGTTAGGTCCTTTGAATGATGTGGAAGACCCTTATACTAGAATTATAATTATAGATGAAGGTCCTATGATTATGTCTGGAGGTAGGAGCAGTTGTGTTCCCCCACCACTACTGCATAAACAGTGAACCTGAGGTCAGAGTCCCTGAAGTTTGTATGCAGCTAATCCAGCTCCTCTCACCAGTCTCAGGATGAATGTAAATTATACAATCTCCAAAGAGAGGGGAATGATGTGACACTGATCCTCCCAACCCTAGAAGACAGCTTATACCTAAGAAAGAATTGATATAAAATGAAACCACTGTCCTGCAATGAAGGAATTCCTGTCTTGTGCCAGCTCTTTTCTCAAGGCTAAGGTTCTCATGTTTTTGGAGGAGGGAGGTAGTGGTGAGGAGGAGGTTGTGGAAGAGTGGTCAAGGGTTTGCATTGAAATGGCAAGCAATCCTATCCCAGGAAACATGAAGGTGCAGAGTAGGCTTCAATCCCAGTATTTTCCTCTCCCATTCTCCCCAGATGGGCCAATGAGGTGAGCTTCAAATAATCAAAAGATTCCTATAGTTGCTTCTACTTCCTAAGAAGTCCCAGCTATCCACCAGACTCAGAACCAAATTGCCCCAACAATGCTAAGCCAGTGTGGATAACTGCTACCAGATGAAATGAAGCCACAGACAGTATTGGGCACCTGGACCCCTGAGAATTGGGCAGCAAAGGGCACAGGCCTCCTCTGGTCATTACACTAAGCTTTGAATAATGCAGCCCTGCTTATCATGTGATTGATTATTTGGTACCCTTCTTATTGTGTTATGGTGGAAGGAAGTCATACTACCAGAGCAGGCCTGCTTAGTCAACAAAAACCCATAGGGATCTTTCTCCTCTAGAGCAGAGAAAGAGCTTACAGTCTTCTCAGGACTCTTAAAACTTCCATAAATAAAGATGGTGAGGAGGTGACGGTGAGAGGAAACATCTGGAAGTGAGCAACATGGTTCCAAATAGAAGACCCACAGTCTGTGATTAGCCAGCTGTGGAATACAAACACCTTTTATAAGACAGGGTGAGGAGTAGAAGTGGCAATGTGTAGGAATAACTTAGAGGTTCCTTGGTGAACCAGATTTTAGATGGACTCAAGTATTTTTAGTGGGAATGGACCAAAGAGAAAGTGAAGACATTTTAAATAAACTAGGGCAGGGCCACAGTTTGGGTTTTGGTTTTTCATTAGGCTTTTAAAAAATCTGGCCTTGGTTTTTCATTAAGCTACAATGAATATTTGGATGTACAGAAATTTCTTTGGGCCATATAGATGCCCTTTCCATTTTCTTGTTCTCTACTGAAGGTATTTCTCAAGAAGAAACTTTTTAGAAATAACAGATGTTCAGAAATGATTTTCCAGTTTTTGATTCACCACAATCTTTCTGTTTCCCAGTACAACCCTTCCGCCTAAAAGCAAGTTCACTAAGCACACAAAGCCAGGAAAAGGCAACCTGGTGTGATTCAATAGAACAACTGAGGACAAGAATATTGGACTGTTTAAACAAGTGACCTGAAACAAGATGTATGTTCATATTTGTTTGGAAATAACCAAACCAGAGGAAGCTTTGCAAATACCGACCTAGTTCCTGAATTTTGATTTGCGCTATGACTTTACTTCAATGACTGCAGTTGGCAATTTGAAAATAAAAACTCAGTGACAAGTGACAAAGTCAAAATGCTTTTATTTATACTGAAGTTCAGCAAGTACATTTTTAACAAAGAAGGTGTACTTTAACTTAATATATGTCAGAACAGAGAAACCATACATATGTTTCTAGTCTCTAACACACTACTGCATTTTTTTCCTTAAAAGACAAAAAACCAAGCTGAAGTGACCGTAGAAAAGCATCACATATGGTCAGGTTACTTTACCCATTAGGATTTAGCTCATATTCTTAAACTGATCAATCAAATGCAAGGACAAAGTTTACATCATTGCATTTAAGCTGTACACATGTTCCTATTTTAACGTAATAAACTGAATAGATGCTTCAGTAAACAAAGCTTTGCTGATAAACACAATTGAAATTATTCCATGTTGAATAGTTTCAGAGATAAACTGGAATCACAAGCATCTTCATTTATGTAAAGCCAGCGAGGACCTTTCAGGCTGAATAAAACTGTTGTGCCATTGCTAAACAGTAATAGTTACCTCCTTTAAAAAAAAGAAAACAAGTTAGTTCTTCTGAGGAATAATTCTGATATGTGCTTAAAAATACTGAACTTCTATTTTCAGGAAACCAAATGATCTGATGTAATAGGCTTGATTTAGTATTGGTAAAATTTTAAATTTCTTAACATTTCTATAGTTATTGTGTCAGTTTTCAAAGGTCTTTCACGTTTTTTTTTTTTTTTTTGCTACATCATCTGTTCTTCCCACAGCACTGAAGACCTTGAAGACTGATAAGACCCATTCCATAAAATGTGATGTCTATAGTTATCCACATTACTTTTGCTTTTTGTACATAATGATATGTTCAAGATCCCTATGATTTACCACAAGGAAAAAGGAGTGTCTGGTTATCATCTAAGGTAATGATAGCTTTGTACATTTAGAATTCCCCCTCCCCAGATTAACCCTGACTGTGTATACTGCATGAAGGGAGACTAGCTCTGAGTATCAATTTAACCATGTGTTTGGTCATACTTAAATGTTGGCAATCTACTTAAATGTTGGCAATGAAAAGAATCCATACCATCCATATTTGGTTGTGTGGATAAAAATTATACTTGGAAACAATTTTCAAAAAGAAATTCTACCTCTTTTTGTCTAACCTTGCTCTTTTCCATAGCCATGGCTTATGACTTGAGTCTCTATCCAGCTACTTCATAAAATTTGCCTTTGGTCACAAAAGAAGAACCAGGAAAGAAAGTGTGGATGTACCAATCCATCACCTATGCTTAAGAAACAATTAAAGTCTGTGTTTGTGAGTCAAATGTATCAACTTCACACATGAAGGAGAGTATATTATCATTGCTGAACTGATATGCCTAGTCTAAAATATTCAGTCTGGTCAAAATTTAGTATTGTCAAGAGGAAAATATACCCTTTTTAAGCCTTGTGTATAAAATCTTTAAATACTTATTCTTTCTCTATAGATGTATTGTGGTGAGTCCAGTGGAATTTTCTGGATAATACTTCAGAACCAAAAATGAAGATATGGTAAGGTAATAGAAGAATAAAAGTCTGTGTTAGTCAGATGACCTAAAGGGTCAAACTTAGAGGGCAATTTTTGCCAAAGATATTTTGCCAAAGAGCCTGTGGAATTAACTTGAACTTTACCTAAGACCAGAAGAAAACAAAGTTTGAATTTGGGGGAACTGTTTAGTAGTCTGTCACCCCAGCAAATTGCTCAAATTCCTTTGTGGCACCTAAGAATAGTCATTCACATAAAATTCACCAGATAGTTGCTCAGTTTTCCAGTCTATCTCATCTTCTGTATACACAGCCTAAATGTCAAAGGAAAGCTCTTCAGCATCAAATGGAAAACAAGATTGAATTTTATACAATGTAACTAAAGCTTAAGTCATGCAATATAAATTGTGAACATCACAAACTTGAAAGCAATGGCAAAACAAAATAATATCTTCTAAAAAAGGTCCATAAGCACAATAACAAATGCTAAAAAGCAATCACCATTTGCCCTTTAGAAAAATGGTTTCTGAAAAATCTCCCTTCTTTATTATGTTTAATTACTGCCTTAAAAAAAAAAAAAAAAGACAAACATATCTGCCCACACCCTTCATTAAATGTGCTGGTTTACAAGACCTATCAGGAGCTATTCCATAGCAGCTCAAAAATCCTAAGAAAAACTAGGCTAACAAGAAGACAGTATTAATATGAATCAATGTTTTCTACCCAGAATATAATAAATTGAGATTTCATAGTAGTAAACCTTTTTCTCCTAATTTAGAGGATAGTAGCAAAATAGACTCTTGTGCAGCATGCTGTATAATGTTGACACAGATTCTGTTACTGTTTTACATATACCAATACAGAGTGATCATAAGGAAGGAGCCAATATTGACCTGCTAATTGACACTGATCCTTGGAGCAATCTCAATGTTTGCAACATTTCAATTTCAAAATGCATTTCAGCTATAATATGAGTGATTTATCATTTAGTAGTAGCTGTCAAAGTAAACTAGATAAAACAAAAACATCTGGAGCCCTAAATAGAGGAGAACAGTAGCTGAATTTCAATCCAAACCCAGTGTGCTCACTTCATTAGGAACAAGAAACATCTAATTAGTAATGAAATGTTTCGTGGTTTTAAGAGTGTTTGTACTTGAGTTCCAAAAGAGATGATGTAATATGCATTCTAGATATAAATAAGATTAAAGATCAGGAAGAGCAACCAACAAAGCCTCTCTAGAAAAATGTTAGGGAGCTTGGGAATTTATAAGGAGCAATACACATTGACATTTGGGAAGAGCTGATGCAGTTTATTGTTTTAAGATTTACCAGATAAGTACAAGGGGGGGATTTGATATACACAGATGTGACCATTTAAAAAATAAAAACGAAGGCCCATATAGTCCTTCTCTTAGCACAGTACTGCCTGATATAGGCATACACCATGGCACAGGAGTCTGATGTGGCCCCCTTCATACAGGAGATGAGCCTCTGCTGATCAGTTGAGTAATCTTTAAAGAACCACACCTGGTTGTTCCAAACTCAAGAAAGTGTGAGACTTGCCTTCTGTGGCATACATCTGAAGCTTATGAAAGGAAAAAGCTAAAATCAGGTGTCACAAAAAAGGCAGATATGTGGGAAAAGACCATAAGAAAACATATGAGGATTGCTTATAGTTCAATCAAAATCAATTAAACATATCTATTTGTAAAAAGACACTAGTTTGTTTTTAAGTGACTTAGTTAATTTGAATATGCTATTCAATTTCCCCTATAGTTTAATACATGCTGTTTGACTATCAAATGAGACATTTCTGGATGCTATATTTTTAGTCACACATCTTTGTTATTCAGTTCAGATGATATTAGTACAATTTTTAAAAATTGTATTTGTCTCAATCCATGATTTGTTTCTTTTTTTATCCATGATTTATTTCTAATTTGACATTATTCACTGAATTAGGTTAAAGTCAGCACACCTACTCTATACAAGCAGAACCTCTACAGTCTATCAAGAGCACAAGAAGTCAAATTCTTGTGCCTTAGAAGAAATTCCTTCAGAGCATGGAATGACTGGAATGTCACATTGATATGAATTAATGTAACATTTTAAAACATGTAGAGTAGGTGGCCATTCCAGCCAAAATTGCATGTACTGTCAAAGGGAACTGATTATTGGAGAATCAATTAAAAACTTAGTTGGCCTTTTGCATAAGATGAGTGGTGCTTTTGTCACATCAGCAATTAATTCTAGGGCAGATGTAAAAATAACATAATAAATTAGATTTTGCTTGATGTAGGGAGGGCACATTAGGATGAGGTTTTAAAATTTTCTGATCACTAGAGTGCCACTTAACACATTGGAATACTGCTCTATTAGATTCTCAGGAGGCATGAAAGTAATGATGACAGGTATTTCCCCCCATCCTTTGGCCAGGCCTCCATTAAATAAACAGTTAAAGATATTTGAGGCTATTTCCTGGACAATTCAAGCCAAATGACCCATTTGGTTCTAATTACTGGAACATCTTAGGCATCTGGTCATGTTTAGATCAGAGGGTGAACAATGGAAAATAACCATGATGTGACTGATCCATCATATCTGCCTCTCTTTCCTATGTCTATAGATTTTTCAGTCTGTTTAGTTGTTGATAGTTTAATAAAGAAGAAGTAGGATTGGAGATGGGAGGAGAGCAGAAAATAATAAAAGGGGTATTTTTAGTAGCTTGGGTATGTGTTTTTATCATTGCCTTCTTTATAAATAAGGAATGTGCTAGTAGAAAGGGATTAAATAACTTGCTTTACCATCAACAGATCAAAGGGAGAACTAGGTACGGCAAAATCTGCAAACTAGATCTGTCTATAATTCCCTTAGAGAACACTACAGACATGTTTTTTGTTTGTTTTTGTTTTTTGTTTTTTGTTTTTTTTAGAAAAGTGAGCTCCAAAGCAGTGATAATATTGGTCATTTGCACAAATGAGTTACTTCCTCACATATTTCCTGTTAAATCCCAGGTCAGGCAGATATAAAGCTATTTCACAGTAATCACAGCTTAAAGTGGGTGTGCCTATGTTTAAGTTTCTGTCACACCATTTAGAAATAGCATTTTCTCTGTCTCAAAAATTCTTGCACCTACTTATCCCACTAGGATGCTGTGTGGATTCATGTGATAACATTTATGAAACACTATGTACTCCATGGAAGAAAGGGGTTATAGAAGTGTAAAGTATCATGTTCAATCATCATTATGATTATCCCCTAAAAACTTGTGAAGCCTATTCTCTAGCACATTTTCCCTGTACGTGCAAGGTTCTATTTATCAGTAATGAACAAATAGTAATCAAAGGTTCCATATTTTAAGAATTTGAGTATTAATTCTAAAGAATTACAGCACTAGATAAGCAGGTAACTGCTACAGCACTCTATTCGTGCCTATGATCAGTTGGAGTTCCGGCATCAGTGTTCAGGCTGCACAGAAAAAACAATAAGACCTGGTCAAAATTTCATTATGACAAAGAAAATCCAAAATCTACTCAATGAACTTCGCTGGAAACCACAAAATGGCTTTATAGTATTTTGCTGTGCTATATATGTTCAAGATTTGAATGAATCTCTGTGTAATAAATGTATTATTTTATTAGACTTATCCCTTTAACATATATTCATTGGTGTGAGTTTCATTCTATTAAAAATGAAATTATACAAAGGTGAGCAAAACTGTAGATTTACAGTAGTTTAAAACTTAATCTTATTCTCTCAGGGTGATATTGACAATATAAAAATAGTGTAAATGATATTTCCTAACTCTAAAATATGCTTATGAGCCCCTTGTGCATGCTACTGTTTTACAATCTGCAGTGAAATGCATGACTAGCTTAATAAGCAAGGCATTAAGAAAGGTTTCTCCCCCTTCATAATCTAAAACATGAATAAAGATCCACACCATTTTCCCTGAGTCAAAATCTTTGTTAATGATTGCAATTTCCCCTCAGGATGAGATTTCCTTCCCTCACAGAATGGTTATTTAAAAGTAACTTCTCACTGTGTATTTATTTTTTTAATTTTTTGAGTAGTTGACACACAGTATTACATTAGCTCCAGGTGTACAACATAGTAATTCAACATCTCTATATGTTATTTTATGCTCACCACAAATGTAGCTACCATCTGTCACCATACAAGGCTATTACAATACCATTGACTGTATTCTTTATGCTGTGCCTTTTATTCCTACAACTCATTCATTCCATAATGGGAAGCCTGTATTAAAAAAAAAAAAAAAAAAAAAAACTGCAAAGAAATTTGTCTATTATGTTTTTGAAGTTTCAATTTACGTTTGGAAAAAGTTATTTTTCCTACCCAGAGCTCATGTTTTCTTTCAAGTGTTCCCTCAGCACTTACTCACTTATATAAACAATGGGGTTAGAGAGTGCACTTGATATGATGAGCACTGGGTATTGTATGTAAATGATGATTCGCTGAATTCTACTCCTGAAACCAACATTGTACTGTATGTTAACTAACTATAATTTAAATAAAAATTTGGGGAAAAAAAGGAGTGCACTTGTTTTGATAAGCACCGGGTGTTGTTATGTAACTGTTAAATCACTAAATTGTACACATGAAACTAATATTACACTGATGTTAACTAACTGGAATTTAAATAAAAACTTTTAAAAAGACAATGAGATTTCCTTAAGAACTGATAGGCTTCATCATAGGCATATTTGGGGCTATCAAACCTTTCTTTTGCGGTAGCTACCTTATTCATGAACTAATGGCAATATTTTATAAACAATTTCTCCAGTTAAGTAGTAAGTTTTATGTTTTCTTTAAGTTGCTTAACTAGTGATGTGTTTCTAATCTTCAAATGGGCACTGTACTATTTGGCACTAAATAAGATCATATCTGAAAGGCCATGTTTTCCTAACCTGAATAAGAGAGAGATAAAACAATGTGCTGGTTAATGCTCCTATTCAGTCTTAGGTTCAATCCAAATTAAATATTCAGTCTTGTATGAGTTCTACTTCATTGTGGAAACAAGTTCTGAATGTGCCATTCTCAAATCAAATAAGTGATAACAGTTTGGGGTCCAGTTAGATATTAGTACAGTAGTATAAATATGGAGCTACTATTTTGAAAATAGGAAAAGTAGACTAATGCAAGAAAGGGGTAGATAATAAAATAGTATAGCATTCGATTACTCTTCTTCTAGAGAAAGCATTGTTTTAGAGTCATTTTTTAACAGGGTCTGATGTGGCATCTTTTAAAAAAAATGGAAGTTTCTTGAAAATAATAACCACTTGACTTTATTAGACCCCAAATTTCTGATTTATATTTTAATCAAAACAAAGATCAGTACAGGTTGCCTTTTCTTTACAAATGGTGTCACAATAGAACATCAATCTCGTCACTTTTAACTCACTTTGTTTTTGTGAATTAATTCTTTAATTTCCCCTTTTCCCCTTTATTTAATCTCTAGTCTTTGAAAGACCCACCCTAAAAAGGTGGCATATACCCTTCTCTTCTCATATGAGGATAAATTATAAAAAATATATTTGCCATAACTGTATACTGAAGAGAATATGTTTTAAAGGAAGTTTTATACATCAATTATATGCCAAATATTTCACTCTTACTAAAATCTACACATGGAAACACAAATGCTAACTTCATATGTATTTTATTAGGAATAGTAATAATGAAATCTTGTATTTGTCATACTTGTCAGAAAGTATGGATCTAACATATTGAAGAGGATGATTAGGCAAATATAATAATTATTATTTTACTAAAATTAAGGAAGAGATAGGTTGAATTACTTCTCAAGCTTAGTAACTGAGTTAGCCAGTTAGTGACTGAAAAATTCTGACTACTAGACCAGGGCTCTTCCTACACTGTGTCTCCCACAGACCAGATATAAAATGTCAATAAAAGTGCATGTGTCCAATACACAGACCTACAATTTTTGAGCCACAATAAGAGCTCTAGATGTACTTGAATTCTACTTTCCTACAGAGAAAAGAAAGGAAAAGAAAGAAAAATAAATACAAACTAGTATTTATGGAACACTGACTATGTTAGGAGCCATACTAAGCCATTCTAAGCACTTGTGTCACATGTGGAATGTCATATTCTTTCACTACTTCTTATAGATAATGCCATGGTGAAAAGTGGTAAGTTGCTTATGTCGTTCTTCTAAAAATCTAAGGTTGTATTACCCACCTCCCATAAGCATATAATTTTAGAAATATTTTGTAAAGGTCAAATTTATATGAGTTTTATTTAGGAAACATATCGTAAATATTTTATGTAATATTTAAAAGTACAATTAAGTTATTTTTTACAACTTTTAGCTACTCCTTTTGTATGTTAAACTAATAGAAAAACATCATAATCCTACATTTCAAAGGAATTAAAATGTGTGATCAAAATATGGAGGAAAATGAAAATGAAAGTAATGGGAAAACATTAAATGTTTACTTGAACAACATTAAAAAGGACCACATCCAACATTTCCCATGGAAGGTTGAAATGCAGTTACCAGGAGACTGTAAAATTTGAGTTGCAGGTTATGCCTCACCCATTTTAAATGGCTACTCACCAATGCTGAGATCAACATGATATTCATCTGTATTTTTTTTAAAGTAAATACAAGCACTTAAAAATTTATGGGGCAATAGGGAAATAGTGAAGAAATGTTTATAAAAATGCTGTTTTCTTTAAAGTTAAAAGAGGAATTGGTGAAATGTTGTCCAAATAACCATTTGCATTACTGAGATAAGTAGATTGCAGTTTAAGTAAGCAGATTATTACTAATGTTAATTTTCAAACATTAAACAAGTAAATTATAAACTGTGGGGGTCAACAGATTAGGGGACTTCAAGGAGGTCTGTATAAAATCTAAAGAATGTTTTTCTTTAAATTTATTTTAATTTCCAAAATTGATTGCTATGTGGTTATTATAAATGAGAAAGAAGTTCCTTATAGCAAACAAATAAGACTTTATGCTAACGGCCCACGGTAAAGAATCCTGGCCTAAATTACATAACTGAGGATCTGTTAAGGTCTTGTTCCGATAGATGATGTGAGTTTTGCCACAAATAGAAAAGTTTTTTCTATTTTTATTTCAACTTCTCTACACCGTTTTAAATAGAAAAGAGAGCTGTATGGTATTTGTGTAGTTTTTATAAGCACTACCCCAATCTCTGCGAAGTTTTAAGGCAGAAGTGATTATTTAATTAGAGTTGGTTTTAGGCTATTTTTGGTTAATTAACTACGAGCTGGAAAAGCTTTCTTCCATCTAGGTCCTGCTGCATTGTTCTGCATAGGATAATGTTTCAGTCTAGTTAAATATCCTAGCTAGCTGACCATGAGAAATTTTAACAGTATGGATTGAAAGTGATAATATCAACACAAATTGACAATAAGGATAACGACCGAGGGAGTTAAGATTCTTATGTTTTATTTATTTTTTATTATGTTAAGTTAGTCACCATACAGTAGTTCATTAGTTTTTGATGTTTCAGAACCCACTGTCAGTAGCAAGCCAAATAACTTCTCTTAGGCTATTTCCCTACTTATAAAATGAAGGTTAATCATACCTATCTTAATTATCATACAGGGATAATCCTGGTAGAGGATGTGCATATTAAGAATGGCACAAAGACAAAATCCTCTTTCTGATGGAATTGTTACTATTGAGAGAACTAACAGTAAGCCTGGGCTTGCCACATTTTGTACAACTGAACAGGAAAACTTAACTAAATATAAAAAAAATCAAAGCCTTCAAAAAGAAGGGAGACTGGAGGGAACTGGGAAGGGAGACATCTTAAACGGATTTATTATTTGAGTTCCTGGAGGCAACCATGCCTAAATCTATCCCTGGAAGTTTCAGTTAACTCACCCAATAAGTTACCTTTTTAAATTAAGCCCTCCCTCACCCTATCCCCAAAAAAGAAAAGAATGGCACAAAGTTCACCAGGCTATACAAATACTAGATCTTGCCTTTCTTTTTTTCATTATTCCAGTTTTAGGATTATTCAATAAGCATGTTGGTATAGAACCAGAAAACATTTACGTGGCTGCAACATCATTCTGCTTTTTTTTTTTTTTTTTCATTTTATTCTACTTATTTAAAGAAAGTGGTATGACAACAATGACATTATTACAGCCTTCTATGAAAATGCTGTGTGCTTTTAATTAATTTAATTAATCATTAATTAATTAAATGTGAAACCGAGGGACTTTTAATCAGAGAAAGTTTTCCTTTTGCATTTTCCTCAAGCTTATCTGGGTATGGGGAGGGATAGAGTGAATTTTAAGCTTAAAAATGTGTAAGTACAGAGGAGGGAGCATAAAGTAACTGGTTAAGCAGTTATAGAGTTGAGTTAAACAACCCTTCCTAGGTAAGAGTCAGAAAGATCTTTTGATTAATGAATTAGTTCTATAGACTTCCAAAATGCTGAATAGCAGAGCAACCTATTTTGGATTACAAGTCTCACTATCTTGCTATCACTACAATTATAATTTCATCTATTTTGTAAGTGAGATGTAACTGGAATTGTATGTCTTAGATCTGCAGATGCGACTTTATGTTATCATCATTAGTGTGACAGCATTTCAGTCATTGCAAATATTCTGTTAACAATGTAGTGGTAGGTGGTGCAAGCCACCCCTTGACAACCAAGCCCTAAATCATCAAGTAATGTAAGCTCTACATCCTCCTTAGAAAGAACTAAAAGCAAAATGTGTGCTATAATCTGACAGGTATTTCACAGAAAAAGGTATGATATGGTCTGGGAGGTACCATCAATCAAGATAAAAATCCTGTGAAGAATGAAGAAAATGAGAGAGAAATACTTCCGGGGGGAGAAAATAAAAAGACTCGGACCATCTAATGAATCTTACAGGGAAAAAGTACTGCTGCTTTAAAGGAAGATGCTAAAATCTTCTCTGTAGGGTGTGTGCTACAGTCTTTTTTCACTCTATGATGGCAGTTGCAGTAAAGTTTCTCTGAGTAGTAAAAGGCTCCTACTCTTAAAGGAAGCATTTAAGAGGAAAGAAGACCCACTTCCCACAATCATTCTAATCTCTGACACACTGTACACTTTAGAAAAGAACGTTTCCACTTTACAATGGGAATATTAAAGTGCCTATGTATACCTTCCAGCATAGTATGAGACATAAAAGGGGAGGACAATTAATGATTGATGAAGATAGAGTGGGAAGTAGTCTGTGGAACCCCAAGAGAAAGATGTAGAGCACAATGTGGTGGGAATTAGTAGAAAAGCCTATAGAGAAATTCTACCTGCTCTCCTTTTAGTTTTTCTTGTCAAATCACATACATGGCAAGTAATCACATACGATTTAGTATTTCCAGTCTCCTTACTTGCTCCTACCATCACTTTCATTGCTATTCTACCAGATTCTGCAATAACAATTTAGCCCAAGGGTAATTGTTTCCAATAAATTTTGGCATGCCATCTGAAGCTCATTGGAGGAATGTTATGCTGGGTAACCAAGTGAGCAGCAAAGATGGAATATAAGGAAGTTTCAAAGGTCAAGGAAGGCTAGACATTGCTCAAATTGATTTTGAGAGAGTAGATGAGAATATACATAATCATATATATTTCATAGTATAAATATATATTAAAATTTCTATATTATAAACACATATATTAAATTACATTGTAAGATATAAGTGTGTTTTTTAGCATAGAAGTGTTAAAATTGTGTCTGTTACTGTTAGAGTCAAATGACACTTTAGTCACCTTCTTTTAATTCTTCAGTGGCATCTTCACCAAGTGCTGCATAGATGAGATCATGCTTTTTATATTTTAGAATGGTTAGTCTATGTTTTCTGAATAAGCTTTCACATTTTTCTGAACAAAAATGGCTCAGAAGGGAAAAAATTTTAGTAGGTTTATCTTTTGCATCAAATTTTGGTTTACTTTTAACATGTAGGTTAGATTTAATATCTATTTCCGGAGTGTTAGTAGCAAAAGGAAGGAAAATTAAGATTCCACCATATTTATGGAAAAATATATTCTAGTGTTAAATCATTTTGTGTCATGGTCAAACATGTAGAGAGAAAAAGCAAATGTAAAAATTATTCGCACAGATTGACATTCTTCTTGCAAAAACAGTTTCTAATTTGTCTGTTTTTTAAATTTTGTTTCGTTTTCCCCAAACAAATACAATGGCAGGAACAGGAGCAATGTGTCACTGTGCCCTTGCAATTTATGATGTTATCTCCCTTGAACTTTTTAAATTTTATTTCATTACTAGAAAGTCAGTTCATGAAGGCTGTTGTGTGTTTTCTAAAACTTAAGAGCTTCATATCCTGGGCTTGTTTTATCTGTCATTATTAATATGATGAGGTCAATTTTCAAAAATTTAAGAACATGCACTGTCAACTGTAGCAGTAACCCCTAACAATGAAATATAGTCATACAAGAGTTAACTAAGGTATAAACATGCAAAAGAAGTCTCCCTGTGATCGTAAAATGATGTTATTTTCTGTTCAGCAGTTCATGTTACTGCCATTCGTGCTAATTAATTAAAGGAGCTGTTGCTCTAACGGGCAAACAGGGAATCTAAGAAACTGCAAGGGTTTTTAGGTCTCCAAGTGAAGATAAGGCAATCTGGGCGCGGGCAATCAAATGTAATGAAATCACTTGTCAGTGCTAAGCTTGCAAAAACTGTGAAGTTTGACTAGGGAGTAAAAGGATTATAATTAGATTTCCGATAGGATAATAACTAAATGGCAGAACACAGTAAAGAGAAAATATTACTTTGTTAGCTAATGGTACTGCTGTTCAGTTTTAGTTTTTATCAGTGCACTTGTAGCTGTGCTAATTTAATTTGCTTTTATCAGCAGAAATGCACTACGCAAATGGTACTTGAACGTCATTTGCAAAAATCATTGATCCGAAGGTGCACTTAATGACACCCAGTATGTTTATTTTATGTGAAACAGAGATTGGATGATAAGATGGTTAATGTGCTGTCTTGCAGGTCCTCAACTGAGTTATGTGAATCTAGGTGGGACAATATTATTGTATATGCTCCACCAAATCCTTCACCTCCATCAATAGTGGACAGAGCCATTAGAATGAATATGTATTCATTGTTTGATCACCTTAAAATATTCAGAAGGAGCTGCTATAATAGACTGCTAAAATAAGGGTTACAAAAGGTGGCTTATGCATACCTTGTCTGTCAAACAATATTCGAAGCATAAAAGAAATGAAATAACTAAGCTAAAGAGATTTAGAATACATATAAGAATCTTAGCACAAAGAATCTTTGTACTAAAGTCCATGTGATAATTATCATAAAACTGTATATGACTTTATTACTTTTAAAGGGGGCCAAGCAACATTCTTCCAAAGTCCTCTTTAAAACTCTTTTAAGGAGATATCCCATTGGAACTAATTTAATTTCCAAAAGCGAGAACACTGGGTGATTGATAGATTTCTATCCAGCAGAGCTATTGACAATAGGAAGAGAAAAGGCTTCACTGATGCTGGAATTGTTTGCTGTGATAAATATGAGTTTTGGAAATGGCACTGGATTGGCATGCCTGAATTGACCCTCATAAACAATGCTAGCAAATACTTTTCCAAGATAAAAAATGGGTAACTGAGGGAAATGGAAAGATGAAATCAGTATCAAAATAAGTCCCAAAAGATAAAAACTATAACACACAAGAACAAAAGTAATTAGGAAGAATGAAAAAATAATGGCTAAGTTTGCATTTTATGTTTTCCAGGCATTATACATTTTCTGAAGTTCATAAATGCATATAAAAGTAATTTTTCAATACTGAACATCTTAAATAATAAGTAACATTACTGGGATTTTCAGATAATTATTTGAATTGATTGATTTTGTGAACTATATGCAAAATAGTTCTGATAGTATTTTCAGGCACCTATCCTACTGGCTAATAAAACCTTTTTTTTTTTTGCTCAAAAAATAAACTTATTTTAGATATTAAATTGTGATTCTACTGTCATATTAACACAAAGCATTCACTCTAGTTTTCCATAAATTGATGATGGGAACTTTATCATTTATAGTGCTTAAATGCTATGCTAAGAGAGATGAGAATGTGTACTTTTCCATTTTCATTACATTTATCAAGATTATTTAACATAACCTAAAAGGCAGATATTCAATAAGTAATTATTAACACACCATACTTTACCATATATTGACACTGTTAATGACAAATATTAGACAATTTGATCTGTAATTTGAAAAAAGTAATAAAAGTTAATTCCCTTGCTTTAAAATCAATTCTATCTTAATCCTTTTAAAAGTGTACTAATTCCCTCATGTTTAGCCAGCAAAAAATAGTAGAACTTATTAAAAGTATGCTCAATGAAAATAAATATTAAATGTGTCCTACCCTAATCACAAATTAATATGCAAAAGCTATTCTTTGCAGATTTTGTTAAAATAAGGAAATTTAAACCAAATAGAAGGCTTTTGATTTATATCTAACCTCCCCTGAATAAGATATCTGTTTTTTGTTGCATGGAAATTAAATAACTTTAGGACAGTAAAAAAGCTTGTATTTATTTCAGAGTTGGGAAAGATGTTACTGCTGCAACTTAAAGGCACCATATACATTAAACAAACAGCAATGAATTGAAAGTATAAGATTAAAGGATAATAAAGATACAACCCACTGATGGTGTGTTTGCTTTAACCTCTCCAGTTCCAAAGCTGACCTTATATCCCATCAAAGGAGGGGCACAATCAAACTCAATGTTCCATAAAAGACTGGGTCTGTATTTGTGTGCCACAATTAAGAAGTCATCAAATGCTTCAGGCTTATTCAACCCTACCTTGGCCCACTATGTGGTAGCAAACTCAACTAGTGGTAGCCCACAACTAGTAGGGCTTTCCTCATAAATTTAACTGTGGTGAATTGATTGGACAAACACTGAGTCTCATCCATACTGGCTTTGGTCACATTGACACAGCTTTTAAATTGAGGGAAGAATGCAGGCAAGCAAAAGAGGGATAAGAAATATCAAAAGCTTTACTGAATGAACTAAACATACATGCTTTCACACTTCGCAAAATTAACGCATTAATTAGGTCTACTCAACTGCAGCAGAAACAGGCATTATCAGAAGATCTATGAACTCTACATTCCTTGTTTTGTAAAAATGATGGACAAATCTACATGAATGAGGGTTTCTAAATTTTCTGAAACTGACACATAAATGGTGACACACAAAAGAACCCAACTGGATCTTTTAGTCACGTCTGGTTTTGTTGCCTTCATGCAGATCCAGTCATCACAGAATGGAAAGGCATTGATCAGTTAATCCTCTAGCAAGCAAGATATCCATGATTGTCTTGCTTTCTGAATTTAGGAAATCATTTTCTCATGGAGTTGCCTTTTCTTTTTTATTAGAGTGAGACATTTTTTCATATTAAACATAAAAATAAAGGTAATCTGCATACAAAGGGCTAGAAAACTGCATTAGAATCAGACTAGAAAAACTCCAGTGGTTAAATTCAATTTCTCTTTTCAGGTTGTTTTGCAGTCCAGTGAAATTCTATATTGATTTGTTTCATCTATTCTCTTACTACTAGGTATTTTTAAATATTTTAAAGGATCTAAGCATTTATGGGAATCCTGAGAATCATGAATAAGTCGTGGTCTTATTTCCATATTTATATGGTTTCTCAAGTTACCTAATTTGGTATTGGAATTTAGAAGTTGATAAAAAGTATTGTCTAAAACTCATTAAACATATTGATAGGTTATGATTATTCTACCTGTGGCTTTTACAAACATTAGTGAGATTTTTAAAAGTATATTATTGAAAAACTTTGGAAAGGTAAATTATATTCACATTTATGCATTTTTAGAATAGCCTAACACATAAATATACACCCTTTTAACAGCTAAACATACAAGAAATTTGCCCACATTGTGTATGTAAAATTATTAGTCCCTATGTATATAATCTCAAAAAACATTGAAGACTTCTGCCTCTGCCATAAAGTAAGAAGAATTAAACTTATTTCTTTTATTTATATAAAGAATATCAACATAGGAGCTCATGCCTACCCCATATCCGACAGTTATAGAGAGGAGTATGCTGTTTACTGTACCTTGCATAGCAGTACTATCATGAGAAGTCCCATTGTTGTCTATTTCAATGTCTGGAATTCCAGTATCTGAAAGAAGTGACATTCAAGATAAAGGTACAATTCTATTTGTTTCTGATTCTACTTAAAATGAAACCAGTAATTTGGTCCTATAGATAACACAAGACCTTAGATGGAATTTTTGTTTTTGCTTTTGTATGTCTGTTTTTAATGGTAAGAGGGAGGATTATAAACTATAGCTGAATTCTACAATTTGGCATATAGTTTCAAGTATATAGTAAATACTTATTTACTTTATTCTCTAGATATAATTCTAAGGAAAATAATCCCCTCAGACTATCAGGTAACATGACCTGACTGTAGAATAAGAAAAAGATGGATACAATTGCATAAATGGGACTTCCCCATTCTTATGCTATACTTTTCATTGTAAAATATGATAGATGATGAGATTATCTCTATGCTAAGCACACTGAACACCAAAGCACAAGTTATGGTTTGGGGTCTTTATGCAGTATTGGCTATAAGGACAAAAAGATACACAAATTGTTTTTGAAAAAAATTTGAGATAAAAGAAGTAGTTAGGTTTTTATTTTCAATTTTAAATATGAGATGTGATTATCTAAAAGCTATCCATATCCATGAAGCACAGCTTTATATGAGCATTTCTGTATATACACATTTGCTTGGACGCTCTTGGGTAATGTGATAATAGATGCCAATGTATCACCCAATGCCATCAAAGATTAATATAAGAAAATGATTTGAATACAAGGTACCCATCATGCTGTAGAAACAGTTGTTTTTCCTTCATGATAGAAAAGCTAGACCTAGATGGAGTTCAATTATGGGTGGATTTTAAATATGTAAAAAAGAAGTCAAACCACTTCAGAATGACAAGTTCAGGGCCTCAAATAACAATAGTGAGTGCACAGAACATATGTCCCATTGCTACTCAAGATGTCCCATTGTGTAAAATATTAATGTATAATTACTTACTCTTTTTTTTTTCTGTGTCTCAACAAGGCATGGTTAGCATGAGCTAATAATCTAGCATTGTATTTCTATTGATTGTGAGCACAATGATCCAAGACAGTCACAGTAAAAAGGGAATTGAACTTTTGGAAAGAAAGAATATGACTCACATTTATAAAAAATTCTCTACTCATTCTTAGTATAGGACACTGAAGCACCCTTTTAGTTTTATATGTATGGGGTATGTGTACATGTGTGTGTAAATTTATTAGGCTTATACTTGCTGTACACACATATTAGTTAATATACATATGTATATTTAACATGTCAGTTAAAAATATAAACTGTCAATGTGCTATGAAAGAAGAACCTGAATATTCTATGAGATGAAATGATGTTGTGGGGTTTCATAATCGAAAATGTAATAAGAAAAATTTGGAATTAAGATATTTCATGACAGAAGCATCTCTTCTCATAAAATCTCCAGGAATGTACTTAGAACACTTTTTTTTCATCCAGGCCCTCCTTAAACCCTCAACGCTGATGCAATCTACATTAAAGAAACCAGCATCCTATAACTCATTAAAATAGAGTACACCAATCATCAGCATATTTTAATATGAATGGACATAAAATACTTACATTTTAGGTGCAAGGAGTTACCAGTATTACTGCTGCTACTGCAAAAGTCAGCAGGGTTTCCTGTTATTCCTAGGCTTTTTGTATCTCCCAGAAGAGGGATTATTTTGATACATTTAATTAATAACTAAAGCACTTGGCCTCAAATTGATTTTTTAATTATTCTTGAACAGAGCCTACCCCTCCCTTCCTTCCTTCCTTTGTTCTTCCTTCCTTCCTTCCTTTCTTCCTTTCTTTCTTCTTTCTTTCTTTTTTTCTTTCTTTTTCTTTCTTTCTTTCTTTCGTTCTTTCTTTTTCTTTCTTCTTTCTCTTTCTTTCTTTCTTTCTCTTTCTTCTCCCTCTCTCTCTCTTTTAAATCGGGTTTTTTTCTTTTTGTACCTTGAGTGTGAAAGTCCAAATCTGACATTACCTTTCAACATCCTCAGGCCACTGTCACTACTAGTGGCTTGCCTAAGTGCTTGTTCCACTTGTTCCCGGCGCTTTGATTCAAATTCCAAGGCTTCCTGCAATTTTCTCTTGGCTTTTTTCTCCTTCTTCAGACGCTTTTGCATGGTAGCTAAAACATGGAAAAGTAAATGGTTGGCAAAACTTCGGCCAACAGTTGCCAGTTTTGGTGGATTATAAACCATAGATACAGATACAAAGAGACACAAATCATATCATTAGCTTCTTTTGGTTCCAGTTCTCATTAGATTCAACCAGATGTTCAATCATACAATTTGCTTCTTTTTGCTTTCACCTTTCCAGTGCATATGCTTTATAATAAACATACATTTGTATGGCAGTGGTAGTAGCGGTAGAAAATTATTTTCTACTTTCACTAACTACATGCTTGTAATGATAGCATTAAATATTTGATAATTTCTTAGAATTATTGGACACCTGCAATATATTGGTTCATAGCAGGGTTTTAAGTATACCAATCTTCATAGTCTTTCTGAATCAGTTTTTAAAAATTGAGATATTTTCATTGTGACAATAGAAAAACATTCAAGAAACATGTAAAATTAAAAATTTTAAACATGTTAAAAGTGTTTACATATAATTAAAATATTTTTATTGAACTAATTATGATGCTAATTTAAGTTTCATTTGCATTTATTTCACAGTTCAAGGTCTTTCACATAAATGACCTTCAGCAACTTGAAAAGAATAATTTACCCAGGTAAATTTATGTTTATGTGAAACAAAAATTCATAAGTCTGAGGTAATAACAAAATTGCAAAACTTGAAAAAAAGACACTGAGAAAATATGGTTTCTGTTACTTTTTAAAATATTTATTTATTTTGAGGGGGGAGGGGCAGAGGGAGAGAATCTTCAAGAAGACTCCCCACTAAGTGTGGAGACTCAGTGCAGGATCTATCTCACAACCCACAAGATCATGACCTGAGCCAAAACCAGGAATCTGATGCCTAGCTGACTGAGCCATCCAGGCACACCTGGGTTCTGTTATTTTTTGATGAAAGATTATTAAATGAGGTTCAACATAAAAATATTTTACTATTTTAATTATACCTAATTATCACCATTCATATAAAGCATTTAACAAATTATTTAAATCAGAAATCTAGATTATTCAAATTAATGTATAATTTAATGTCCTTAATAATACAAAATTTTGCTTCTGGTAAAATCATTGGCTCAAGAACATTCTATATGTTGATTCCCTTGAAATTTATGATTACCTATATTACAAACAATGTCACAGTGAGGAGAGAAGCAAAAAAATGTGCACCTTTAGCTCAAAAGACTGACCTAAGTAGCTTGCATTGTTTCAATAAGGATCACTTATGTGCTAATTGCTACATTCTTAAAGGGTCTCATAACTGCCTGTAAACCTCACTGATAGTTACCATGAACTGAATGATAAACACCAGAGAAATATCGTGAAAGCAGTTTTATGAGTTGTTATTTGAAGAAGACATTTATGATGTCATACTCCCTGCACATCCCCTCCCTTTTGAGCACTAAGCATATAACCACCAGCTTCATACAGCAAAAAGTACAGCTCTTTCTGCCCATGGGTCCTGTCCCCATGCTACTTAAATAAACTTACTAAGTTGCACTGTAAAACATCTCAAGAATTCTCTTTTGACTGTCGTGCTCAACAATCCCACAGCATCAGCATATTACTTTAAATTATATAAATAAATAATAATAACTATCATTTATTTAGGATGTACTATGTACTGAACATTTTTTCTGGGACTATATCTAGGTTTTTAATTGGAAAAAAAATAATAGGAATTCTAAATATACATATATACACAAAATTATGTTTTTATATAATATTTACATATATATAATTACTATTCTTTCTATATACTTGGAGAGTTGTTACTTTTAACCATAAGATCAATTTCCCCCCTCTTTCTTTTTCTTTTTTCTAATTTTATTTTATTTTATTATGTTATATTAATCACCATACATTACATCATTAGTTTTTGATGTAGTGTTCCATGATTCATTGTTTGCATATAATACCCAGTGCTCCATTCAGTACGTGCCCTCTTTAATACCCATCACCAAGCTGACCCATCCCCCCAACCCCCTCCCCTCTAGAACCCTCAGTTTGTTTTTCAGAGTCCATAGTCTCTCATGGTTCGTCTCCCCCTCCGATTCTCCCCCTTCATTTTTCCCTTCCTGCTATCTTCTTTTTTTTTTTTTAACATATAATGTATTATTTGTTTCAGAGGTACAGGTCTGTGATTCATCAGTCTTACACAATTCACAGCGCTCAACATAGCACATACCCTCCCCAATGTCTATCACCCAGCGACCCCATCCCTCGTACCCCCACCACTCCAGCAACCCTCAGTTTGTTTCCTGAGATTAAGAATTCCTCATATCAGTGAGATCATATGATACATGTCTTTCTCTGATTGACTTATTTCACTCAGCATAATACCCTCCAGTTCCATCCACGTCGTTGCAAATGGCACGATTTCATTCCTTTTGATGGCTGCATAATATTCCATTGTATATATATACCCCACATCTTCTTTATCCATTCATCTGTCGATGGACATCTTGGCTCTTTCCATAGTTTGGCTATTGTGGACATTGCTGCTATAAACATCAGGGTGCACATACCCCTTCGGATCCCTACATTTGTATCTTTGCCCCCCCTCTTTCTTTTCAATCATATGACTTCAGATAAAGAGTTCACCCTTTGTCATAAAAAGTTGGTTATACTGGATATGAGATATTTAGGGAACTAGAAAGGATTTTAAGTGATTATCCAGTTCAGCTATTGGAATAGATGATGATACTGAGGTTTATAGAGATGAAGTACATAATTTTTTTCTAAATCAATGAGGATAAGAGATTAGGTTCCTATAATTATGCTAGTCATTGTATATAAATGTGAAAAACAGTGCTTAGCACAGAGCAAGTTGATAAGCATTAGCCAGTAGTAGTAGTACTAGTAGTAGTACTAGTAGTAGTGGCAGTAATGATAGTAGTAGTGATAATGTGATATGTTATGGTAGTAGCAGTGGTATTATTATTAGATCATAATATGCCACATTTATTAAATACAAATACTTCAGAATAAGTTTGATAGTAGATAAAATACTGCATCTACCATGTCTAGGCCATTTTTATTTTTATTTTTCTTAAAGATTTTATTTATTTATTTGAGAGTGCAAGTGAGCATGAGCTGGGGACAGAGAGCAGGAGCAGGCATGGGAGGAGAGCATGAGAGGGGTGTGGAAAGCATGTGGGGGGTAGAGCATGAGCCATAAGCAAAGGAGAGGGTAAGAGCTTGAGATGGGGGAGGGGCAGAGGGAGAGGGAGAAAGAGGTTGAAGCAGGCTCCCCACTGAGCAGGGAGCCCAACTCTGGGCTTGATCCCAGGACCCCAGGATCACAACCTGAGCCAATGGCAGATGCTCAACCAACTGAGCCACCCAGGCTCCCCTACCATGTCTAGTCCTCTTTAAAAGACAATAGATGTGATAATAATTATAAAGATAGACCTGAAGAGTCTATGAGAAGTTAATAAACAGAAATTGGTATGAGCACAACCCTAAAACTTAGAAGCCATTTTTATTCTATATAGTAGATATGCAGAAGTCAATCTGAGAATGTTATTATATTTAACATATGATTATTAGGTTCTTTAGTAGAAAAATTATTCAACTAAAAATATGTGTTTTTATGACTGTTAATCATAATAATCTATTTTGCATACCAAATGCCAGAAATAAATGATTTTTTTCTAAACTTTAAAAGACTAATTAACTTTTGCTTAATAGTATTTAATGACTTTGGCAAGATAAGGAGAGGTTTAATTCTTTTGTTTTTAAGATTTTATTTATTTATTTGTCTGTTTATTTATGTAAACTCTACAACCAATGTATGGCTTGAACTTACAACCTTGAGATCAGGAGTCACATGTTCTACCAACTGAGCCAACCCCCCATGGTACCCCCCATTTTTTTAAGATTTTATTTTTGGGTGTTATACAAAAACAATGAATCATGGATCACTACATCAAAAACTAATGATGTATTGTATGGTGACTAACATAACACAATAAAATAAAATTAAATTTAAAAAAGATTTTTTTTTAAACAGGTTTAATTATTTTTAAATGCAGTGACTGAATTTATATTTTGAACCAGACTAACAGTGATTCCCAGGCCTTAAGGAAAATATACAGTAAGTTTTCAATTACTTGCCAAAATTTTTGGAATATACTACTTTGAAATAATGAAAAATTAGTGGATTTCACTCAACTGGAATTATTCTTCCTTGTTTAAGGAGACATTATCTACCTTGTGGATTTTCTCTCCCTTTCTTTGCCTCTCCTTCCCACTCTTTAATTATTTTATTGAATTTTTACTTAGTGACCCTTCCATAGAAGAGTAAGCAGAGAAGAGAAGAAGTTGAAATTCACAATCATCACTTTTGTTGATGTTTAGTAATTTATGGTAAATGTAAGGAAAAGGTGGAAATTATTAGCCGAAGTGAAGTTTTAAATTTTCTCTGGTTTTGATATGAACTAGTCTCTTTATCCATATATGTACATAATCTAATGTCTACCCATGGTTGGGAAAGTTATTCTATTTGTGAACATTAATTCTCCATTCTCTCTCTTTTGTCTCCATCCTTACTTATGCAATCCTTGTTCAGTCCTCACCACCACTGCCAGGAGCAAACTCATTTTACATAATTTCCTTGTTTTTAGTCTTACTCCAAGCCCTCTTTAATCTATTCCCAATGCCAAAGTGGTCTAATTTAAATCAGACCAGATCATGCCCCCTGCTTATCTTTGACTACTTCCCATCACCTATAAGACAAAATCCAAGCTAATCTTTTACATGGTTAAAAATGTCTTTTACAGTTTAGCTTCTACCCTCATCTTTCTCCATCATCTCTTACAGTTCACTTCATAAAATTCAGAGCCACAGTAATAACAAACTTTATCGTTGTCAATGTATGAGGCTTCTTGCCTTCATGCTTATGCTCACTGATACCTCTATCTAGAATGTCTAAATCGCTCAGATGCTCTCATGCCCTTTCTTAGCCTACTGATCTTCAGATTCAAGTATTAGCATCAGGAAACCTTCCTCAATCATTCACTCCCCCACCAAGCTGAACTAACTACCCCTTCTCTATATAACCATATATACTGTGCATCATTGTTCTTGCCACTTTGTCTTGAAATTAACTGGTTGGTTGTGCTAGCCTTCTAAAATGTAAATCTCTCAAGGATAGGGACTGAGTTTTATTTATCTTAAATCCCCAGAATCTAGCACTGTTCTTGGCAAAGATTAAGCATTTCATCTACAAGAAATTATTAGATTAACTATATCCAGGGGTATTTTATGAAATTGTGAGAAAACTAAGAATATTCATATTTTCCAAATCTGCAACTGGCCTGAAGTCCAGATCTATTTCATTATCTTTAATAATAAAGAGAAATAGTATAAATATCTTACCAAGTGGATTACACACAGTATTTGATTCTTAGCTTGTCATTTTTTCAGTAGTTCCAAGCTATCCCTGAGAATATTTCTACTACTATTGAGAATATCTATAACAAAATATTTATTCTGTAATTGAACTTGTTAAACTTACTTCTGCTTTGAAGCTCAACTGCGAGTTGTCTTTCAAGGTTTTCTCTAATTTCTCTCTCTCTATAGAGCTCCATTCGCAGTTCCTTTTTTTCTTGTTGAATCTGCTTCTCCTGGATGTGAGCATTATCCAAAGCCACTTTCAGTAGGCCCTGTCAAAGTACAGCAAATGACATGCAGTTCATCTTATGTGTTTTAGTTTCTCAAATCTGAAATAATTAATGTAGATGCTAATGTCTTGTATTACATTTATTTTGTTTATAGAAATATTGTTGACCTGAATGTTGGTCAACAGAGTCTCCACGGAGGACAGACTATCAGCAAAAATGAACGGTCCAGGGAATCCAGGAGGCAATGCCTGCCCAGGAGTCAGTTGGATCTTGTCCAAGGGTGTCTTCATCATTGGAATTTGAAATGGTACTTCTTCTGGAAAAAACAAAATTATATCAGAATGTTCACAAATTAACAGGTCAAAATTTTCACTGTGTATCCTTTACCTCTAATAGCATCTATAAATATTTTGTTTGTAAAACTAGATGATGGAAAACTCTTAATTGGAAGTTATACTTATTCCCCAGCTGCTTCTAGTTCCTTAAAATAAATGTTTCAGTAAATAATCAGTGAAAATGAAACAACATTTACTGCTAAAGAGGCATGAGACTTGGAGAAACACATTTATGATATGTTTATGAATACCTATAAATTAATCAAATCCCCTCCTTGTAAAGCATACACTGTTTTTTTTTCTTTTCAAATCTGTCATCTATCATTGATTATCTATCTATCTATCATCTATCTATCATCTATCACCTCCATTCTTTAATAGCTTTATCAAAGTATAATTCATACACAATAAAATTCACCTATTTTAAGTGTACATTTCAATGTTTTTTAGTAAATTTACAGAGTTGTGCAACCATCATCGCAAATCTATCTTAGAACATCTTGATCACCCCAAAATACCCCTCATGCCCATTTACAGTTAATGTCCTTCTCCCACCCTCCAGCCCTTGGCAATAACTAATCTACTTTCTGCCTCTATAGGACTGCCTTTTCTGGATATTTTACACAGATAGATACAATATGTGGTCTTTTATGTCTGGCTTCTTTTACTTAGCACGTTTTTGACTTTCATCCATGTGGTAGCATGTATCAGTGGTTTCTTCCTTTTTATTGCTGAAAAGTATTCCATTACATGGATACATTGCTTTTTGTTTAATTATTCACTAGCTGACAGGCATTTAGATTATTTCCAGTGTTAACTTTTATTTTGAAGAATACTACTTATGAAAAAATATTACCTGTGGTGTAAAAACACAAGTTGTATCTTTTCTCCCCTTTTATTTTTATATTATCTTCTCCCACATTCTCATTACTTTAACAAGATTCTCTCTTAGTTTCAGATAAAGAGACACCAGTAGAATTTTTGTTTAATAAGATGTTTTAAACAGATATATCTAATTACAAAAAGAATCTTCTTTTACACTGAGAAGATAACTACTTGACTATGTACTTGAATTCTGACTGGACATTTTTTATGTTAGATGTACGAACCAGACAGCAATTTTTTCCCTGCAATTATAAACTGGGACATTTTTGACATAGGTAAAAATAAACTGCTACAAAGTAATAATCTTAGAAGGTAGCCAAACAAATCCTGGTATTCTTTTTTTTCTAATTCATCTATTTATTTGAGAAAGGGAGAGAATGGAGGGAAGGGGCAAAGGAAGAGTGAGAGAGAGAATCTCAAGCATACTCCCAACCTAGCACAGAGCCCAACACAGGGCTCAATCTCATGACCTTGAGATCATGATCAGAGCTGAAATCAAGAGTTGGATACTTAACTAACTGAGGTACCCAGGCACCCCCAAAACCTGGTAAATTTTTTAGTTTAAATTCAATTAGCCAACACATCATTAGTTTCAGATGTAATGTTCAACAAATCATCAGTTGTATATAACACCCAGTGCTCTTCACATCACATGCCCTCCTTAGTGCCCATCACCCAGTTACCCTATCCCCCCACCCACCTCTCCTTTAGCAATTCTCAATTTCTTTCCCATAATTAAGAGTCTCTCATGGTTTGTCTCCCTCTTTGGCTTCTTCCCATTCAGGTTTCCCTCCCTTCCCTTAAGGTCCTCTGCACTGTTTCTTATATTCCACATATGAGTGAAACTATATGATAATTGTCTTTCTCTTATTGACTTTTTTCACTTAACATAATAACCTCCAGTTCCATCCATGACGATGTAAATGGTAAGTATTCATCCTTTCTGATGGTTGAGTAACATTCCATTGTATATATATACCACGTCTTTATCCATTCTTTTGTTGAAGGACATCTCAGCTCCTTCCACAGTTTGACTATTGTGGACATTGCTGCTATGAATGTTGGGGTGCAGGTGCCCCTTCATTTTACTATATCTGTATCTTTCAAACCCTGGTATTTTTAAATGGCTTCAACAGCAGTGCATGATGGGGTGAATCATAGCACCTCAAACAAAATTACTCTATTCACTACAGTCTCTTCATTTCGGTAACTGGGCACAAGCAAAGTTTGAAAATATGCATCTCCTTAGTCAAAAAAATTTTCAGTGACCCTATATATTGTGAGAGCAATTCAAGAAAAAAAAAAAAAAAAAAAAAAACCTAGGCTTGAATCTGGACCTAACCAATTTTCACAAAAATTTAGCTATTGGTTCTGGTTCCAGTAGGGAAAAGAATATGGATTTATCATATAGTTAGAGCTAATTTTTCAATTGCAAGCAGCCTATACATGTAGTATGCAGAGTCTTGAACTACACAGATTTCATAGTCATGGTTTGCTCCATAGCAAATGGTTTGCCCCATTTACTGAATGGGAAGCTGTGGCATAGAATTGTGGGAACCTTCTGTGAGATTTTTAACGGGACAGCATTATCTCTGAAATAAAATGCTTTTAATAGAGATCACCATTTCCAATTTCCTTTTTTACAAGTTCCAATTTTCCAAAATCTATATGGATAAAAAATGCTGAACAATTATTTTATAGAATTAACAGTTTCATATTATTTGAATCCAAAATGTTATAAAAAGCATTTGTTTATTGGTCTTAAAGAATTCAATAAAATGTATAAATTAACCTGTTAATTTTCTTTTAGCATAGGAAGCTATAATGAACGTATTCTTAGGAATTGTTTTTTTCATAAAACTTTAAAAATAATTTTTGATTATAAATGCATGATGCATGTGTTTTGTACAATTCCCTTGTAAAATTAACCCTAAACTCTTTCCTTCCCTCCTCCCTTCCTTCCTTTCTTTTTTGCCAGTGGTATTTTTGGAAGAGGTGAAGTATTCCAGAGGGAATGAGCACATTATCAGAAATTCTGTGATCTATTTCAACTGCAAAGTTGGAACATTTGAAATATGTCATTAAAAAACTAAATTCTAAAAAAAACCCTAAATTCTAAGATGTTTTAGGCATCATCTCTAATGCTCATAAAGCACATTTCTTAACACCTAACCAAGCAATATTATGTCTTATTTGTATTGTTTGAAGTCTATATTTAGCTAGTATTTTGTTTTCTGCACATGACAAGTGTATAGAATACTAATTTATTGATAATAGCTGGGGAGGTTTTACACCTTTGTATTGATGTTTATAAATCTTAAAGTATGAATTTATGTAGCCTGGAAGATCTATTTTTACAAAATGAACTGCTACAAAGTTAGAACATTGACATCCTGCTGATTCAGAGATAATACAATGTTTTCCCTGAATAAACACTTTGTATGGGGGCAGAGTTCTTAAAATTAATGGATTCTTTGTTATATATCACTCTATACACAAGTAATCTCAGTGGTAAGAATCTGAGGGGTATTCTACAAACAAGGTACCCCAAAACGAAAGCAATATATTCAGTATGCATAAAACAAAATTAAAACTACATTAAAATTCCCAGAAGTCTTCTATTTGGAGATGAAATAAATGCCATTGAATCGGCTGAAAGGAAAATTACTATTGACTATGAAGACAGGTTGCATGGTCTATGGATTGTAATGTTGCTGTACAGTAGATTGAAGTTTCAAAATAGCATTACTCTTCTTTAAAGAGATGGACACAGTTGAATTAGGTGTTGCTTGCCGCAGTGAGGATCAAATGCAAAAAGAATCATATTTCATCGGACCTAGTCAACACCAGGAAAATAAATAGAAATATAAGAGGTATGCAGGCTATGATTCATTTTGATAATCTGGCCCAAGAGAGACACATAGAGACAGCACACAGATCTAAACTTCTACCAAAAGACAAATAGGACACAGAGGGTGGGAATTGGGATGACAGTGTAGCAGAGGTCACATCGATTTTCAGCAGCAGTTTTCACACAGATGAGATAACCCTGGACTCTATTTGGCCCATTGTTCATATCCTATCTGTCCCACAAGCAATAAATTTCCTAGACCTAGAAAAGGGCAGTAAAGAAGAAGGATTCTACTTATGACTTCTTATGATTAAGTTTCTGTGCTAACCAAACATGCTTTTTCAGACCAAGGTCACATTGCATGCTAAGGTCCATAATAGCCAAAAGCTAGTCGAAGCATATTATATTTTGGTGTACATGAGTGAAAAGTGTCAAACCATTTGTCATTGTTTTTCTGATTTAAATCACATGCTACAAAAATGTATAATAAATGCATTAGAAATCTATTTCAATCTTTTAATAGGTCTTCACATCTGAATGACATCATTTTGCTCAGAGTTTAAAGACATTCACTGTAAAAAAAAAAAAAAAAGACATTCACTGTTATGTAGGAATTTATTCAGGAGGCTTGAGAAATCCTAATTGGCAATGAAATTAAATATGGACAAGTACTAGAACCATAGACTGTCAGTTAAATTCCTCTCTTGGTAAGCCAGGAAGAAAGGGTTTTTACTGAGCACTTTGATTTAAAAGGCTGGTGTTCAAAATGTGTATATTAAAATCTTTATCAACACACAAAAATGCAATGGTATAAACTAAAAGATAAAGATAGGACAACTGCTAAATCTAGCTGAGGACATGAGCAACCTCGTCATTTATTGAAGAGAAGTGGAGACTGCTTTTATTGAGCCTGCTTGTTATACTTGCTATACTTGGGAATCCATTTGCAGAACAAGCTCTTAATTTTGATTTCTTCTTCAGGGCCCAAATGAATAGATGTAAAAGTTGACAATAACTTTATTTGTATAAAAAAGATAAACATATGGTAAATGCTCAGAATGAAAAAGTCCCCCCAAAATGAAAATCAAGACTGCTAGAGACTTTCTATATGAATGCAGTGCTTATTTTCCCATTTTTTCATGGAGTTCAGTGTTTCCTCTTTCCTCTGGGCTTTGAGGATTGTAATACAGGATGGGAAAATTAACACCACTGACTCACTTAGCAGTGGGAAAATGCAGCCACCTGCCGTCAGGTCATCAGTTTTTATTCTTTACCAAATAAATCATATTTCACTATTTGATTTGAGTGCTTTCCCCTAAGTACAGCTGCTCAAGAGACTTTCTTGTGTTGGTGCTGTCAGTATTACATTTGGCACAAGCAAGACACCTGCTTCCCTCTTCCAAACTGAGGAATAATAACAACAAAATGACCAACTGCTGTGTAATGATGTGACTTTCATGAATATAAGGAAGCGTTCATGGTCTGAGTTGAACAACGACTCAAATGTTGCCCTTACCAAATGTGGAAAAGAAAAACTTGATCCCCAAATTGTTACATTTCTTTAGGGAGATGTAAAAAGAAATAATGCTGACAAATGAAAACCAAAAACTAGTAGCAAAAGGGTGAAGGGTCACCAGCCTGAGAAAGTGAGATACAATACTACTAAAACTAGTATGGCCCTGTTTTGCTCTGGAACCTTAGATTACCAATTTGGCATAACAGGTTCCTTTATAAATTATGAATTAGAAATAAGTCATCTTTCAGAAAAAATATTATGCTGATAAAAAATATTATATCCAGTGAAGGTTTGGAAGAAGCATGATACCCAGTCCTTGCTGTTAAGGAGCTGACACATCTTGAAAAAAAGTCAACAAGTTATAGAAGTGGACAATTAAGTGTGAAATCATGTGACATATGTTGTTAAGTGCCTCTCAAAGGAGAGATCACTGCAGTCTGGAGTAAGCATTTAAACTAATCCATTCATGGGGCGCCTGGGTGGCTCAGTCGGTTAAGCATCTGCCTTCGGCTCAGGTCGTCATCCTGGAATCCCGGGATCAAGCCCCGCATCGGGCTCCCTGCTCCCGGGAAGCCTGCTTCTCCCTCTCCCACTCCCCCTGCTTGTGTTCCCTCTCTCGCTGTCTCTCTCTCTCTCTGTCAAATAAATAAATAAAATCTTTAAAAAAAATAAAAAAAAATAAATAATCCATTCATTCTAGCTGAAAAGTGTTCCCACTATCATTAATATAAATCCCATGGACTTCCCCAAGATATTAGGTATACCAACAAGGTGCCTTGCTCAAAATAGCATTGAAAAAACTGGGTTAAACAATGATAATCATTTTTAATTAAAGCAAGGGTTAGCAGATAAATTACAGGGTGTTTAGTGAAATTTGAATTTCGGATAAACAGCAAATGATTTTTCAATGGACATCATTATACTAAATAAATAATTTGTTGGGGCACCTGGGTGGCTCAGTCGTTAAGCGTCTGCCTTCGGCTCAGGTCATTATCCCAGGGTCCTGGGATCGAGCCCCACATCGGGCTCCCTGCTCGGCGGGACGCCTGCTTCTCCCTCTCCCACTCCCTCTGCTTGTGTTCCCTCTCTCGCTATGTCTCTCTCTGTCAAATAAATAAATAAAATCTTAAAAATAAATAAATAAATCTTTAAAAAAATAAAAAAAAAATTGTTGTTGGGGTGCCTGGGTGGCTCAGTCAATTTCAGCTCAGGTCATGATCTCAGGGTCATGAGACACAGCCCCATGTCAGGTTCCTCACTCAGTGGGGAATCTGCTTCAGAGTCTCTTTTTCCGTCTCCCTCTGCCCCTACACCCCTGTGCATGCACATGCTCTCTCTCTCAAATAAATAAATAAATCTTTAAAATGATAATAATAGTTGTTTATCTGATTCAAATATCACTGGGGATGATGTTTTCTTTTCTTTTTTTTATTTGCTAAATCTATTAAAGCAGAACAACTCAGAGCCTTTAAAAAGCTAGTGCTAAATATAAGCATATGTTACATATTAATTTAGACAGCTGAGAGCATAGTGATGAAGAGCAAAAGATGCCAAAGCCTGACTGTGTAGGTTGGAAACTCTGCTCTCTGATGTGCTAGCCCCTGGGAAAGTTACTTAATTTTTCTGTGCCTCAATTTCCTCATCTGTAAATTTCAGATAATAATAATACCTATCTCATAAGGTTGTTATAAAGACTAATAAGCTACTATTTGTAAAGTTCGTACAGCAATGCCTGACCCAAAGGAAATGCAAAATAATTGTATGTTAAATAAATTAAATGGCAATTGAACATTCCCAGAAGTGGGAGAGGAGCCTATAGTAAAATATTTGGCCACCTAAGCATCCATTAATACCTCATAAAACATGTGGCAAGATTCTTTTTTAGGTAGTAATGGGATAAGCCTGGCTTCACCCTCAATTAAGCCAATATTAGTTTTTCAGTTATCAAAGGTCTGAGGAGACTTCATAAGCCAAGGTCAGCGTTTCTCAACTGGGGGTAACTCTGCAGTCGAAAGGACATTTTGTAATGGCTAGAGACATTTTTCACTGTCAGAATTGAGGGGGTGGGAGGGTGTGCTACTGGCATCTTTCTGCACTGAACTTCTACTAAAGAATTTAATAAGCTTGTGATTTAGAACTAACACAATAATTTACAAGGTTTGTTTTATAGTTCTCATGAATTTAATTTTGGGTCCCCAACTTTAGTTCTTTGCTCAAATGGCATCTTATTATTGAAATCTATACTAAACATCCTATTTAACTTTCTTTAGTTTTGTATTTCTTTTTTTATTATTAACATATAATGTATTATTTGTTTCAGTGGTAGAGGTCTGTGATTCATCAGTCTTACACAATACACAGTGCTCACCACAACATCCTATTTAATATTGCAACCTGTACCCTTATTTTTACTCCCTTAACATGCTTTCTTTTTTCCTAGAAAATTTATCACCAATAATACATAATGTAACTTATTTATTTACTATGTTTGTTATGTATTTTATCTCACTACAATATACTCTTCTTGAAAGTGAGAACTTTGTCTTTTTAAAAATGTTCCTACTGGTGGGGCGCCTGGGTGGCTCAGTCGTTAAGCGTCTGCCATCGGCTCAGGTCATGATCCCAGGGTCCGCATCAGGCTCCCTGCTCAGCGGGAGGCCTGCTTCTCCCTCTCCCAATCCCCCTGCTTGTGTTCCCTCTCTTGCTGTGTCTCTCTCTGTCAAATAAATGAATAAAATCTTAAAAAAAAACATTTTCCTACTGGTGTCCTCTCAGTATCTACAATTGTAACTATCCTGGGTCTACAACACTTATAATGACTTAGGATATGCGTACTGGTAACCTTAAAACTTGAGGTAAGATTTCTAGTCATCAGATTGATTTCATTATTTCTATTCAAAAAGACAAGATTGTACATGAATATGTAATTTTAAAATATTTTTATAAGTATATGGTCAGAGGAAGGAAGAAAGGGGTGGAGGTACAGAGTTTCTGGTCAAATCTTAGCCTTTTCAATAAAATCAATGATTACTATACAGATAATGGGACAAACTAAAATTTTGCAATTTTGAAAAATAGTTGATATAGTTGTCATAACATGCCTACTGTATATTTATTGAACTTGTCTACATATCATAGTCCTTTGAGCAAAAAATAGTAAAATATAACTCTTTCTGACTCACACACATACTTTCCCATCATCTTTGAGATGATGTATTACTGCATCAAAGATAAAGTAAAATTGACTGATTTTTTTAAAGTAGATCTATATTTACTAGAGCCTAGAAATTTAGAAAAAAAAAAAAAAAAGGTGAGGATCCAGAATGGAAAGAAATTTTATACATAGACCAGAATTTGCTCTGAAAACTGAAAGACAGACAAAGATTTCTAATATAAACAACTAAACAGTACCAGAGGCATGTGCAAATCCCTTCTCTAGCAAACCACCCTGGCTACTTCTGTGAAAAAGGCTGCAGAGATAACATTAACTGAATGGGGAGTAATAATGTAACAGTCTTCATCAGAAATTGACAAACAAGAAGCAAAAGTGGGCATAGAAGTAAAGTGGGAAGGAAGCTGATGTTTTAAAGAGATGTGTTAAAGAAAGATTGTGGGGAGGGCACACATTTCCATCAATTAGCTGACTTTTCCAGGTGATAATGTTTAATTATGTTGACTTTACCTTTAAAATGGCCTCAGGGTTTCAGTATAATCTTACTTTTACCCTTACTAGGGGTTCAGTCATCTGGCTGATTGCAGAGGCTGTAAAGCAGATTTCTCATTTTGTTTCTCAGCTGGGAAATGTACAAGCCTTTCAATCAACTAGAGAAGAAACCTCTCTTCTTAATCTGGCACAAATAAGGAAGAGAAATTTATTGTTCTGACCTGGAAATTCAGGCGCTAACTTTAAAATCACTGTTGTTGTTGTTGTTGTTGTTTTGTTTTGTTGTTTTGACTTAGCATATCTGACTAGAGAGGTTTGGTGGAAGGCACAAGGGAACAAATACTAATATCTAGCACTTTAACAGCAATAGTTCTTAAACCTTATCATATATCAGAATGTCCTGAAGATGTTTTTTAAAAAAAAAGTTCCCAACTGCTAAAGTTTCTGATTCAGTAGGCCTAGGGTAGGACCTGGCTACTAGAATTTCTAAGTGCCCAACTGATAGTTGATGTTGCCGGTTTGGGAACCACAGTTTGAGAAACCACTGGACTATATAAAGGTCAAATTTTGCTACATTTAAAGATGATTAATATTGCCTCCTATCACAATATCTTTTTAAACTAGCCTGTACAATTTTAATAAATCATTTCAAAATTATAACTAAATTTAAGTATATATCTTCACAGCTTTAAGAATTGTATTAAGGAAGGCACGTATTGCAATGAGCATTGGGTGTTATACACAAATAATGAATCATAGAACATTACATCAAAAAAATAAATAAAAAAAAGAATTGCATGAAATTAAAGACACAACTAGCCTCTTCTATAGATGTAGAGATTCTAAATATCAATTTACATTGCACTGAAAAGAAGTGTATAATGGGACCTATTTGTAAACATAGAATCAGGAAACTATAGTAAAAAATGTGAGTCTACACAGATAAAAACAAAATTCTTTTCCAAGTAGGATTTAACATAAGCAATTGTTTAATAAGGAAAATCACAGTTCTATGCATTAATCCTTAGATACTATTTCCCTGTATTCAAGAAAGGTGGAAAGTGGTTATTCTGGCAGCAATGTCCACAATAGCCAAACTATGGAAAGAGCCAAGGTGTCCATTGACAGATGAATGGATAAAGAAGATGTGGTATCGGGGCACCTGGGTGGCTCAGTCATTAAGCGTCTGCCTTCAGCTCAGGTCATGATCCTAGGGTCCTGGGATTGAGCCCCGCATCGGGCTCCCTGCTCCGTGGGAAGCCTGCTTCTCCCTCTCCCACTCCCCCTGCTTGTGTTCCCTCTCTCGCTGTCTCTCTGTCAAATAAAATCTTAAAAAAAAAAGAAAGAAAATGTGGTATATATATACAATAGAATATTATGCAGCCATCAAAAGGAATGAAATCTTGCCATTTGCAATGACGTGGATAGAACTGGAGAGTGTTATGCTGAGCGAAATAAGTCAATCAGAGAAAGCCATGTATCATATGATCTCACTGATATGAGGAATTCTTAATCTCAGGAAAGAAACTGAGGGTTGCTGGAGTGGTAGGGGGTGGGAGGGATGGAGTGGCTGGGTGATAGACATTGGGGAGGGTATGTTCTATGGTGAGCGCTGTGAATTGTGTAAGACTGTTGCATCACAGACCTGTACCTCTGAAACAAATAATACACTATATGTTAAAAAAAAAAAAAAAAAAGAAGGTAGCAGGAAGGGAAAAATGAAGGGGGGGAAATCAGAGGGGGAGACGAACCATGAGAGACTATGGACTCTGAGAAACAAACTGAGGGTTCTAGAGGGGAGGGGGTTGGGGGGATGGGTCAGCCTGGTGATGGGTATTAAAGAGGGCACGTACTGAATGCAGCACTGGGTATTATACGCAAACAATGAATCATGGAACACTACATCAAAAACTAATGATGTAATGTATGGTGATTAACATAACATAAAAAAAATAAGGAAAAAAGATTAAAAAATAAAGATGATTCAAAATCAGAATGACACTGTTATGGAAAACCTGGCAAGAATAGTCTATACAGCAGTATATAATTTGTCACCTCTTATAAACTAATAAGAAATTAATAGATATACACGTGTGACATTTATATATAGATATCCTCACTAATAACTGCAATTATACCTATTTATAATCTGTGCATAGTCATATATATATATATTTTTTATTTTAGCACCATACCAATGAAGAAAATTAAGAACATTGTTTTATTGGGGCACCTGGGTGGCTCCGTCGGTTAAGCGTCTGTCTTTGGCTCAGGTCATGATCCCAGGGTCCTCGGATCGAGCCCCGCATCGGGCTCCTTGCTCAGTAGGGAGCCTGCTTCTCCCTCTCCCTCTGCTGTTCTCCCTGCTTGTGCTCTCTCTCTCTCTCTCTGTCAAATAACTAAATAAAATATTTTTTTTGGAAAAAAGAACATTCTTTTGTCATTAGTTATCACTCTCTCCTCTGTCTCACAGACACACAAACATGCACATGCATGCATGAATGCCCACACACAAACATTGGTGAGACTATATGCTGATTTTTTTGTGTTAGCTAAGAAATACAAAATTGAGACACTAAGGTACCATATTTTTATGATAAAAATTATGAAGTGTTTTCCTAATAGATGAACAATCATAATAGCAACACTGTTGTAAACCTAGCTAGTTCAAATTGATACCAATAATTTAATATTTTACAAAGCTGAATTTTTAAAATAAATGTTAATTATTAGGGCAAAACACTGCAATTTTCACATTTTTCTTTCTCGTGTAATGGAGGCATTAAGACATCAAAACGATTGCTTTTCCTCTGAAAATCTCTAAAGTTTTATCAACGAAGTAGGCATCTATCAGTAATGCTCCATTCAACAACTTTCACCAAATGAACAATCCTACTTTTAGATGTTGTCTATTGCCATGAGAACTTACATTGTCCATTGAACAAGCTTTTTCCTTAAAATGATAATAATTTATAGGATACAGCTGGGGGGGCGGGAGGGATAAACATCATCAATAGAACATATTAATGTGCCATTTTATTTCATGTTTTAACATTGCTCTTCCTCATCTTCATTTCTAATTAGTTTGGAGGGCTTCTTTCAACTTTACTCTCTTCTATTTCAATATTCATATTTAACTTAATGACTTTTTCTTATTTTTGAAACTTTATTTTATTTGACAGTATATCATGGAAATACTTTTGTTGTAAACATACATTCATGGTACACAGTATTCTTTTTAGTGATTTCATTGTATTCAATCCTACAATGTAACCCATAAATTCTTAATCCATTTGTCTTAGTCTCTGAACATTTAAAGCACATTTTGGGTACTCTTTTATGGCATTTTCTACTTATTATTATGTATTACTATGTATTTGGTTGTGCCTTTATTTCCCTATTCTGCTGTAAGTTGCTATAGAGTAAGAACTGTGTATCACTAATGATTTACTATATGTTGGCTGATTGAATTTAAATTAAAAAAAGCAACTGTGTTTCAATTTCTCATTGGTCTCCATAATTGCTTCTAAAGCCACAGGAGTGCTTTGGTAAAAATAGATATTATTTTTGCTAGCCAGAACAAAGAATACCCACCAAACTAGTTATAATGTTGCTTCAAATTACTGAGTTTCTAAATGCGGTAACTTAATGACTTTTTCTAAGATTTTATTTATTCATTTGAGAGAGAGAGACAGAGAGAGCACACAAGCAGGGGGAGAGGCAGAGGGAGAGGGAGAAGCAGGCTCCCCGCTGAGCCAGCCAGGAGCCTGATGTGGGGCTCAATCTGAGGACCTGGAGATCATGACCTGAGCCAAAGGTAGATGCCTAACCATCTGAGCCACCTGGGCACCCCTAACTCAATGACTTTTATCAGAAACATTTAGTGAGTACCTGCTGTGCATGGCGTTGTGCTGTAAATTAAAATGAGTTCACAAACTTGTAAACTGAAGAGTGTGGTAGTGATTTCTTCTAATAATTCAGTAGACAATTACAGGTTGCCCGTATGACAAAGAGAAATAATTCCAAAAATCTTAATCAATTAGAAAGTTTTCACAAATGTATCATTCAGTTTAACTTCAATGGTTATTCAAGGGTCAATCACCAAATAACCCCACTATCTTGTTTTAAATCTTCTTTCCCCTAAAATGTATGAGTCTGCTATTTTACTCATAATGCAATGACTATGACTGGATCTCTCTGTATCTTGGCATGTTACATCTATAAACTTCAATGTCCCTATTTTAGAATAGGAAGAACCACCCCAGAGTGTTTGTGGGAGGTTTAACTGAGAAAACTAAAGTGGAAGTACCTAGCATTGTACTTAGCATATAGTAGATCCTCAGTAAAAATTGGCTGGATCTGAAGCTATGCTAGCCTTCTAGATACGGAATGTTTAAGGGGAAAAAAAACTGCATCGAGTATACACTGATTCCAAGATTTGCCCATGAAATTTCTTTTTCTTTAATTTCTTCTAGTAAATTGATTAAAGGACTTAGTTAATGTAGGAATCATTCATTAAGGTTTTATAGTATTTTGTCTTCCTAATAATCAGACAAAAACAAACACAAAATTTTGTAACTAAAATTCCTCAGATTAGTTCCAAGGTAGTTGGAAGACTTCAGGTTCACATTATTTAAGTCACATATTTTCCCTTAAATTTAATGTATGCTACATTTTTATCCACATGGAGAAATGCAAATTTAAGGAGAGTATGCCTTCTACTGAAAAACAAAACAAAACAAAACAGGAAAAATGTATCTTAAGTTTTCCTGGCAAATTCAGCCTTATTTTATTAATGTTGAAATTCCTTTACCCATTATTTGTTACAAATATTTATGGATCCATATGGAATGGCAGGTGTTGAAGCAAAAACACTGCAGATATTTTTCTCTTTTGCTAATAATCCTAGTACTTGAGGATTTTATTTTCATCTTCTATCATAAGGGTTTTAGTTTGAATGAAGAATATAAAATGTTTACTGAATATAAAATTTAGAATTATTATAAGATTATGTCTTTACTGAGTGTGGGTCTATGCAAACAAAATAGAGTTTGATGTTTTTATTAGCTTGCAAGCAGATATATATTTATGTATTTCAAAGCTTGAAATATAAAAGGAAAAATTATTTCGGTAATCTAAATTACCCTAAAACTGCACAAACTGATCAGAACTGCATGGGTAATTTCTCAGCTCTCACCTTCCAGTGAGAGTTCAGGTCACTCTGATTTTCTCCTCTTTTCTTTCCCTATCTGATCCTATCCCATACATACTCATAGTCAATGATATTTCTTTAGAGGAAAAATTATTTTTAAGATTCACTTTGCACAAAGCCCAACAAAAATCAACAATTAATATTAAATGCAGTTATCTAACATTTTCTATTTGTATGAATGTTTAAATATTGTGAACTCAGCCAGAGGACACTTGTAATGTGAAAAAATGGAAATAAAGAGGAAATTAAGAACTAATATCTAATATCTTATAATACTAATATCTTGTAAACAGACTTGAACAAATCATTCAAACTTTCTTTCCCAGGTTGCAATTTTATGAAATTGTTCTATTTTAATGATTCAGTTATTTGGATAAGTGCTTTAAGGATCAATATTATAACATTTGATTCCAGTGCAGTTATATTCAGTTTAGTACCATATGCTATTCATTTCTGTGTTTGACCTGTACTTGTCTTCATGTTCACTTTGGATGAGGATATGGAACATGCCTCCACCCCCTGAGCAGCTATATCTATCCAGTTCCCTTAGAGATTGTCATTTTCCTAATCTGAATTGTTCACTAGGGAAAATCACTTTGCTTACTGCCTCTGTGTCCACTGTCACCTCCCAACCATTATTCGGTTCCTATTTGGCATTTTTCCAGTGTGAAAATACCGTATATTTACACATTGAAATTACCTCCTGTTCTTGGTTACTGACAATGGATTCCGTCTTACCTTCAGTTAAAATACCTGTATAACAGATAGTGAAATGTGCCATAGTTAGCCTATGATTCTCAAGTACAATCTTATCACAGAATCTTGAGAGAGTTTACTAATAACCTAAGAAACCATATAACTTTACCTAACACTGTCTCTGAGACAGTCTGATGTTTTAAGAAAAACTATCAGAGTGTAAAAGCAATGAAGTAATGCTATTTAAGTTTGGATAATGGTGTATATTGCTTTATTGCTTCAGCTACAACTTCTCAGAGGATACTTTGTTATCTGGATACTTATAATACATGTCATCTTCCCCCATTTTCTTAAAATGTGCGTTCTGGGATTAGCAAAATTCTATTAAATACACTTCATAGCTCTTTAAACTTTGTCAGCTCTTCCAACATTTAAAATATACAGAAGCTGTATTTTCAGGTCCCAGATAATTATTTTTTAATTTACTTTCCAATGGGATAAAACATATTGTAAAGGGCAATTATGCTATTATGTCTTCCCCTGCATAAACTTCAGAAATATTATATTCCCTGCCACCCACTGAAGCCAAAAGTATACACACAAGAGTAGTATTTTCACATATGTAAAATACTCCTAATAAAATAGAGATATAAAATAGGAACAAATTACTCAGGTCCACTTTAATAAAAGAGTAGCATTTAAACTGTATTACTCTTATGATATTGACATTCCCATTTGTACTTTGTGCATACCGTTTCAAAGCTATATACCCTGTTCAAATGGCATGGTGTGTTTTTGCAATACTGCTTGTGTCCAAGCAGATGCAAGGTTTGTAGAAAATGCATCTAGGGAGCCATAAAACTGGTGGAAAACATATTTCTCCACAGTATTTTAGTACTTTGAAAAATTCAATCACAGGGAAAAATGTTTTGCTATAAACACCTTAACAGCCTTGTAAAGGCAATGGCTTCCCACAGCACTTGTTTAAAAAATTTTAAGAGCTAGAATAGAGTAGGTCTTATATAATAAAGCTCAAATTCTTTCAATTTCCTTGATTTTTCACAGGCTTTGTTCTTGAAATTTAAAAAGATTTTAAGGGCAATGCAATCTGTATGCAAGTATGATAATTAATAATCTGACCAAAATTTGCAATGTTACAATGTTTACCAAAATGAAACCAGCAAATGCATTTTCCCTTCAACATAGGTTTTACTCTTACGTACAAGATATTGTTTGATGACTAGCTTAGCAAAAAAAAAAAAAACAACAAAAAAAAAACGATATTATACATACTTAACATGTTGTATATGTTTAAGTAAGTTCCAAATAACCCAGAGTAGGGAAAAATGTCCTATGTGTTCCTCATGGTAAAGTAGATTAGAATTTAAATTAGAAGCAAAGACAGTCAAATCCTAAATTCAGGATTTCTGGAGTTGAAATTTTGGGATATTTGATTTAGTTTTTATGCTTTTTTATTTATTATTTTATTTATTTTTTAATTGGTACTTCAAAATCCTGTTTTTGCATGTCTTCTTTAGAGAAGTGTCTGTTCATGTCTTCTGCCCACAGTGAATATCATTCTCAATGGAGGAAAAACTCAGAGTTTTTCCCTCAAGGTCAGGAACATGACATGGATGCCCACTCTCACCACTTTTGTTCAACATAGTACTAGAAGCCCTAGCCTCAGCAATCAGACGACAAAAAAATAAATAAATAAAAGACATTCAAATTGGCAAAGAAGAAGTCAAACTCTCTCTCTTCTCAGATGACAAGATACTTTATGTGGAAAACCCAAAAGACTCCACCCCCAAATTATTAGAACTCATACAGCACTTCAGCAACGTGGCAGGATACAAAATCCATGCACAGAAATCAGTTGCTTTTCTATACACTAACAATGAGGAAGACACAAAGAGATGGAAAAACATTCCATGCTTATGGATTGGAATAATAAACATAATGAAAATGTCTATGCTGCCCAGAACAATCTATACTTTCAATGCAATCCCTATCAAAATACCATTGGCATTTTTCACAGAACTGGAATAAACAATCCTAAAATTTGTATGGAGCCAAAAAAGACCCCAAATGGCCAGGGGATTGTTGAAAAAGACAACCAGGGCTGGGGGCATCACAATACCTGACTTCAAGCTATATTACAAAGCTGTGATAATCAAGACAGGATAGTATTGGCACAAAAACAGACACATAGACCAGTGGAACAGAATAGAGAACCCAGAAATGGACCCTCAACTCTATGGTCAACTAATCTTCGACAAAGAGGGAAAGAATATCCAATGGAAAAAGGAGAGTCTCTTCAATAAATGGTGCTGGGAAAATTGGACATCCACATGCAGAAGAATGAAACTGGACCATTCTCTTACACCATACACAAAGATAAACTCAAAATGGATGAAAGACCTCAATGTGAGACAGGAATCCATCAAAATTGTAGAGGAGAACACAGGCAGTAACCTCTTTGACATTGGCCACAGCAACTTATTTCAAGACACGTCTCCAAAAGCAAGGAAAACAAAAGCAAAAATGAACTTTTGGAACTTCATCCAGATTAAAAACTTCTGCACAGCAAAGGAAACAGTCAACAAAACTAAGAGGCAATCCACGGAATGGGACAAGATATTTTCAAATGACATTACAGATAAAGGGCTGGTATCCAAGATCTATAAATAACTTCTCAAACTCAATACCCAAAAAACAAGTCATCCAGTCAATTTTTTTTTTATTTTTTTAGAAAATCTTGGGAATTTATTAAAAATGAAGTTCCTCACTATTGTATATTGCTTTCTACTCAATCCTCATAAATTTCATTTCCATATTTGTGAATGGGAACTGTGTGTGTGTGTGTGTGTGTATACTCTCTTACAATTCAAGATAAAGTAAAAGGGTACTTTCCACTTCCTTGTTTTATACCAAAGAGTTTATTCTCTAATATACATTTCAATAACCAATTTTATTAACTGGCACCTTTCCTCAAAATTTACTAGTGATTCCCAATTGTTCTCCCAAATGAATGCTGATATAATCATGAAATGTAATATCTCCACCAATTACTTTTTTATCCAGCTATCTTTTTTCAATTACATTATGTCTGACAAAATATTGAAGCATCTCAAACATCTTGTAAACAATCATTCCCCCTGCCTCTTAAAGATGTCCACACTACTGAAGAAAGAAAAGGTATAGTACCATTTTTTGTTTTTCTTTGAAAGGGAAGGAATAACTAGAATCTATTCCAATCTGTGTTTTTAGCAATTACTTTTACTCTTAGCTCCAGTTTTTCACTTTCTTCTTTCCACTGGACACTTTCACCAAGATATTTTATCATGACATATAACTATTCAGAAAGCAAACCCATCACTTTATTAAGATCACTTATCATCCAACCACAAGCCTCAACTAAATATGACTTCATATCATGATTCTTAGTCATTTTCACCATCTCTTGCCAAGGTTGGAATCCTCCTAATCACTTAGACTCTTCTCTCTCTTTTGCCTATCTCATCATATCTAATCTGTAAACAGGTCTTCTTAATACTACCTTTAAAATGGCTCCTATTCCAACTACCCCACCCCCGGATAGTTAGCTGGAGTCCATAGCTTTGGTCTTTCCCTATTCTATGCCATTTTGGATACTAACACTAGATTAAAATGCCCAAGATAAATTTTATTCTCTTGAACAAACCAATAGTCCCTCAAGGACCTCCATAATTTTACCCTACTTTTTGTACTTCATCCACAAATACTCCCCCCAAAAATTTCAGTTGTAATCAACCTGTTTGACATCTTGTTGCCTACTACTCATAAAGTTTTCTCATTTCTATAATTTTTCTTCAACACACATATCTAGAATATTAGCCCATACCCACCACATTTCTAAATATTATCTGTCATTTAAGATCTTAAATTAATGTCTTCCATTGAAGCTTTTCCTATCTCAGCCCATAATAACCTTCCACTTCTCTTAAATCCTATAGTTAATTTTCTGAACCACACATATAGATACATATTATCTACAAAAATATGTCTCTCACAGTGTTATTTGCAGCTTTTATTAGTAATTAAATATTTATATGTTAATGCCTAAGTTCCCTAGTTAGACATTTAGACATTAAATAATTGGAGAGTAGAGAATATTGTCTACTTATTGTTCTCTTTTTCTTCTGCACAGACTATTTTGCCATACACACTGTTCATTTAATACATATTTGTAGTTTGATTTCTAAATTACATAGGATGGGAAAAAATAAGAATGTTTTAAAGAGCTTAGGGATATTTACAGAGCACACATGAAGACTTAGAACACAGAAGCATAAAAGTAAATAGATCCCTAGACTCTGAATCTTTGGAGACTTCCCATTATCCCCAATTTAAGGAAATAGCACTCAAGAAGATAACATCTATTTTGTGGGTGGAATGAGATTGTTACAGCTTGTGGACATGTTTAGTGGTCAGAAAGTCATTAATGAGGATAATATTTTGAGGTATCAATTCAATCCTGAACAAATCTCAATTTCCTAAGTCCAAACTGAATAGGTTTTTGTAGGTGGAAAAGTAAATGTATGATTTTCCTAGCATTACTTAACATTTCTTTAAGTAACATTCTATGCTTGATAGGAACTAGGTTCTTGTTCTCTGACAGTTGATTACATAAGTGTTTTTCATCTTTAAATAACGACATGCTATTTACAATTTAAACTACAGTTATTCTTTAGCTTCTAACAACTTGAAAAAGTGAAATTTCAGTTTGTGGTTTCTAAGCTCTTGTGTACTTGTTCTTTATTATATACAAAAAAATACAATTTAATCTTGAATACTTTTAAAAGAGACTAACCATAGTAGTATGCAACTTAAGCTGTGTGTACACATACAACTATTTTGATCCTTTTCACTGAACCAATTTAGTATAAAACATTTAGTAAATTGAGAGAAAAGGAAAACAATCAATTATCTTACAGAGTTGACTTATTTTCAGATTGATTTGTCCAATTCAATTTCAATGACCAAACTGTGTGTGTGATAGAATCAAGTGCATATAAAACTTAAAGCCATCTTCTTGATTTCTACCTAGAAATAAGGTACATGTGTGAAATATTCTTTCTACACAAATAAAAGAATTTCTGTAGCATTTAATATTATTCTAAACTGAATTACAATAATTGAGAAATTAATTCAATTACTATTTTCCTTCAGTTGATTTCACCCCTCTATTTTTGTCAAATTGTACATCATTTGTGAAATATGTGACATCTATTTCTAATACCTTAAGAAAAGGGTAGGTTTATAAATCCTTTTGGCATTGTATATTATATGCAGAAGAAAATATTAATTCTATGCTGCAGTATCTCTGTATACAAACAAAGCATTTACACATAAATGTATAATATTTTACTGCCTTTTGTCTCTCATCTCCAGTGTTGTGCATATAGCAAGCAGTATCTTAAACCTGTTCAAATTCATTTAGAAGAACCAGGAAAAATAGAACTGTACACTGTTATTTGAGGCTTAATAGGTATTAGACTGGTTTTTTTTACACTTTTTGAATAAACACAATATTTTTTAAAATTGTAATTGAATACTCAAACAATGAATCATGGAACACTACATCAAAAACTAATGATGTAATGTATGATGATTAACATAAATAATAAAATTAAAAAAAAGAAAAAATTGTAATTGAAGATAATTTAAAAACAGGAATATGTTTTCCAAATTGTACACAGCATTTGAAATTGGCTCCATTGTTTTTTCAATTAAAAAAAATTATTAATACCAGACATAAGCTTTTGGGCTTCTATACTTTTCAAAATGTTGTTACTACCTAAAAGTTAGGGGAAATGTGTCGTGTTAACCATGCAAACAAAACAAAATCAAAATTGTCAAATACCCTTTAAAGACTTAACCTACCATGCAGTACTTGAAGATGGAAAGCCTCGCAAAAATATCCATCAGAGATAAGGGTCTCCTTTCATGAGGAAGATAAAACTGCTCATGGGACCCACTGTTCTTTTCTATTATTCAAACCACAGAGAAAACTCTAAAATTTAACCATTTGTAATAACAATAACAACTTTGTTCTTGTTTTGTGAATCATTAATCATGGTTACACACATTTTTACATGCATGATAAAAATGAATTTGCAAATGACACTATAGATGAAGGGCTAGTATCCAAGATCTATAAAGAAGTTCTCAAACTCAACACCCAAAAAACAAATAATCAAGTCAAAAAATGGGCAGAAAACTTGAACAGACACTTCTCCAAAGAAGACATACAAATGGCTAACAGACACATGAAAAAATGTTCATCGTCATTAGCCATCAGGGAAATTCAAATCAAAACCACACTGAGATACCACCTTACACTAGTTAAAATGGCAAAAATTGACAAGGCAAGAAACAACAAATGTTGGAGAGGTTGTGGAGAAAGGGGAACCCTCTTACACTGTTGGTGGGAATGCAAGTTGGTATAGCCACTTTGGAAAACAGTGTGGAGGTGCCTCAGAAAATTAAAAATAGTGCTACCCTATGACCCAGCAATTGCACTCCTGGTTATTGACCCCAAAGACACAGATGTAGTGAAAAGAAAGGCCATATGCACCCCAATGTTCATAGCAGCAATGTCCGCAATAGCCAAACTGTGGAAAGAGCTGAGATGCCCTTCAACAGATGAATGGATCAAGAAGATGTGGTCCATATATACAATGGAAAAAGACTCAGCCATCAGAAAGGATGAATACCCAACTTTTACATCAACATGGATGGGACTGGAGGAGATTATGCTAAGTGAAATAAGTCAAGCAGAGAAAGTCAATTATCATATGGTTTCACTTATTTGTGGAACATAAGGAATAGCATGGAGGACATTAGGAGAAGGAAGGGAAAGATGAAGGGGGGAAATCAGAGGGAGAGAAGAACCAAAACTATGGACTCTGAGAAACAAACTGAGGGTTTTGGAGGGGAAGGGGATGGGGGGATAGGTTAGCCAGGTGATGGGTGTTAAGGAGGGCATGTACTACATGGAGCACTGGGTGTTATATGAAAACAATGAATCGTGGATCACTACATCAAAAACTAATGATGTATTGTATGGTGACTCACATAACATAATAAAATAAAATTTTAAAAAAATTAAAAATAAAAGATCTAGAGTTATATAAATTGAGAATAGAGATTTGGCCTAAAAAAAAAAAAAAAAAAAAGTAAATATAAACCCTCAAATGTAGATACATGGAATCTTTTTAAGAAGGCATCTTGAAATTCTCACAAGTTGGAAAGCTAGCCCCACATGAAAGGACAAATCAGAGAGGAGAAAGTGTAATTAGATGTACCTTAGAGTAGAGCCAGCCTATGTTAAAAAATGAGTAACTCCTACATATTCTTGAATATCATTCAACTTTAATTAAATAGGTGCTTTATCAAGAAGGAAAAAAAAAAAGGAAAAAACTTAAAGTGATTCTCCAGTGACTTAAAGGTGCCTTCTGTGTGATACAAACATAAATAAATTTCCTTTTACTCTCTGATTGTTTCTGAGCTATTTTTCTCCCCTTTCCTCTGTAATACAGGCATTGGTCAAAGAGGAAAATCTCCCTTAAGTAAGAGAAAAGAGAAATCCCTATTAGCTTGATGTGTGGATATTATTAATTAAAAGAAAGAAATCATCATGGAGAAAATGGAAATGGGAAAGTGGTGTAATTTAAAAATTTGCAGGGGCACCTGGGTGGCTCAGTCGTTGAGCGTCTGCCTTCGGCTCAGGTCATGATCCCAGGGTCCTGGGATGGAGCCCCGCATCTGGCTCCCTGCTCTGCGGGAAGCCTGCTTCTCCCTCTCCCACTCCCCCTGCTTGTGTTCCCTCTCTTGCTCTCTCTGTCAAATAAAGTCTTTTAAAAAAAAAATTGCATATCATTGTAGTTCAACAATTGTGCCAAGATATATGACATGTAAAAGTAAATTCAATTCCATTGAGTGGGGTCTCAAATAATATGTTCCATAACAGCTATGTGCTTGAAAAACAACAACAAAACCCCCCAAATACTGTTCATTATGTATCATATCCTAGTCAGTGTATCTATGTTTATTTTACTTTGTAAAATAAACTCTAACTCCTTTTCTAGCCTTAGCAGAACAAAATAAAACTTTTAATTTTCATTCAAAAGTGTCAAGGCACAAAATTATTTTTTTTCCATTTAAATCTCTAAAAACATGTTTCTATGTTGGCACTAGATTTTAGTGGTATTGTTTGAAGATTTATTTTTCAATCCCTCATTAAAGGCAATGATGATGAAAGAAAATTATTTCTGCAGGAAAATACTGTTTACTACATTAGTATTAAATTTGTTCCAGTTCCTGTTCATTAAATAAAAAAAGGTTTTCAAATCCAATAGCCACAATGTTGTGTCAGAATTGGCACATGAAATACTAATACAAAAATGTTACAAGTATTTATAAGTAGTTTATAAACAATTAACCAAGACTACTGTGAACATCTGAGATGTCATCTTTTTATCACATAATCAGTAAGAATTTTCATCACACTAATTTGGACATGCTGTTTCCATCCATATCCTCATCCATCACTTAGAGTAATTAGTTTGGCTTCCTCCTTATCACAATGATAACTACGACACCAACACTAACTCTTCCTGGCTTGGTCCCTGCAGGTTGCTGACGTATCAGCTGTATTATTGGTATTGGTATTATCATTACCAAGCACTCAAAACCTAATGGGCAGCAACTTGCTCTTTAGGTCCATATGTGCTTGTGCATCTCCATTCTCCTACTTACTACTCCAGAAACTTCTGGTACTGCTCTCTGCTCCAGTTTGAAGGGAGAGGAAAGAGCTAAGACACATATTTTGTTTATTTCAAATCTGTCACCCCACTTCCAAGTAATTATTTATCTGCCTCTCTTCCTTTCTGCTTCTTCTCTCCTACGCTTCCCCAAAACCCATGACCTAAGTGTATGTGGTAGTCTGGCATTACGGAGTAGTTAATGGTCTATTTTGGTTATAGAAAGGAGGGTAGTTCGAACTTCTATCCATGATTCCTCCTATATATTCCTATAAAGATATGCTTCTTATGACACCACTTATCTTCTTACTTTTATAGAAAAAAAAATCACTGAAAGAGTTGTCTATGTTTGTGGTAGCCAATTGTCTTGTAAACTTATTTCAATTAAGCTTTTGCTCCCACCTGTCCCAGACACTACTCTTATAAAAGTGGCCAAGTATTTACATTGCTAGATCCAGGGGTCAATTATTAGCCCCAATCTTACTTGACTTAGCAGCTACTGACACAGTTAATCATGCCATTAAAGTATGTACATTATTTGAATTCTGAGATAGCTTTCTACGAGTTTTCTTCCTACTTCATTTACTGTTCCTTTTGAGTTTCCTCCACAAGTTCCTCGTAACTCCAAGACCTACTTTGAATGCCTGAAGGCTCAGTCCTTAAGCCTCCTCTCTTTAATCACTCCTTTACATTCCTAGAACACCTAGAACACTGCTTTGCAGACATTGTAGATTCACAATGATTATTTGTTGATTATGTTTTATTCCATTCTGTTTTGCATAAGGTAATAATATAATAAAGTTGATTTCTCTAAATTTCATATTAAAAAAAAAACCTGTCTCATGAGTTTATAATCATCATATGTACATAAATACATCTAATTTGTGGGCATATAAACATGCACATATACGCACTTATAAATAATAGTGTCTTGAATATAATTTCTTTTTTCAATGAATTTCCTTGGAATAGATCTCACATAATGACTCCCACTTACCATTTCCATTGAAATTACAATTTGTAGCTTGTTAGTGGGAAAACACTATGTAAAGGATTCAAGCCACTGTGTTCAGAAATGCCACTGATTGTTTCTATTACTGGAATAACAAGCCCCCCAAAATATAATAGCATGCAGTATGAACATTGCCCTTGGCAGCACCATTAAACTGGTCAGTGAACTACTTCAAATAGCTGTGAGTGTTAAACGTTAGTTCAGCCTTAAGTAGGTTGATTTTAATAGCCAAATGTTCACTGCATCTATCTGAACATTCAAAGCACCTTTCAAACTTAATTTTACACAAATGTTAATGACCAGAACAAACTATTGAAGACAAAAAAGAAGAGTAATTATTTCAACAGATGAAAGGAAACAGTAAATGAAGGCTCATGTTTTAAAACTGTGGCAGTAACTTATTTCTTTTTAAGGAACTATCCTAAGCTCAAAGCACCATGGAGGTATTTAAACTGTTATTTATGTAAGAATTATTTTCATTTGCAAATACAATTCTCAGGGAAAAATTAATAGCTTTTCTAAGCTTGAGTTATTAATTGAAATAACATAGGAATATTTATTTTCCAGGTAGAACTTAACTAGTTTATAAATGCCAAATTTAGACATTTTCCTCAATGATGAAAAATAGGAATAAATCACAAAAAGATAAATGGACATGATCAGAAAGGAAACAGAAAATTACAAAAGCTGATGTTAAAAGGCTCTTATATGTGGTGGTGGTGTGATGGTAAAGATGCTGACAGTGAGATAAGTCTAATGAGTTTCATTGCCTCTTCCCAGTGACACCAATAGGTGATTCTGAGAATGTGTTGAAATAGTAAACAAATAGACAAGAACATAAATATTGAAAAAATACCATAGTCTTGGAATTGTTCTCATTATTGCTATGTTGATATTTACAAGTAGATAGTTCAAGCTGTAAATTTCAATCATAAAAGTGTCAAAATAGAGAAATCATGATATTGAAAAATACTTGGAAAGAAAATGAGCAATTATTTGTTAATAAAATATACTGATCTAAAATCAGATTTGTGGTAAACCAAGCCTAAAGCATATTCATTATATACAAAACAAAATAATTTTCAGCACTTCATTCTATCAGAGATTTCCTTCAGGAACAATGCAATTTTGTTGTACTAAAACGAATATCTAAATCTTACTCAGATAATTCCATAAAGAAATGCAAACAATGATAATAAGTTAATGACCTACATGTTCTTGTATCCCAGATATTCATATTTCTAGTCAAGATTCTTAAGCATTATGATAAACTCTTTCAGGTCCTACTGAGTTAGAATAAAAACTGGAACCCTGGGGCATCTGGGTGGCTCAGTTGGTTAAGTGGCTGCCTTCAGCTCATGCTCCCAGGGTCCTGGGATTGAACCCTGCATTGGGTTCCCTGTTCAGTGGGGTTTCTTCTTCTCCCTCTCCCTCTCCCTGTGCCGCTCTCCCTGCTTGTGCTCTCTCTCTCTCTCTCAAACAAAATTAAAAAAAAAAAAAAAAAGGAACCCTTCTCAGAGCATTAAATTAGTTCTTGAGGCTTAAAAAAATAAACATGAGGTGAGCTGGTTACCCCTATAAATTGGTCTTTTGGATTAGAAAGAATCATTACCATAGTTTGAAATATTTTAAGATTAGATTTGTGACAGAAATGTTAATATTCTAACATTTTAAGATCCTTCCTGGACAGTAGGAGATAGCCTTGTGTAGTTCTTGTATTTCCACAGAAGCACCTGATCAAATGCTCAATGTGTGTGGGCTTATATGATGATTTCCTTAAGACAACAATATGAGAAATATGACTGTTCCACATAGCAGGGAAGAAAATCTCCTTAGGAATTCTATAAATGTCTTTTACTGATGGTGATGTGACTCCCTTAAGGTAATTCAGCCCAGAATTTTATCTCACAATGTGTATTGAGTGAAGCCATATCAGAACACTAGTTCTATGCAATAGGAGTAGAAAAACAACCTGGTATATTTCTGGCAAATAAAAAAGGAGCTGGAACTCTGGCAATGTGTCTTCCTCTATATCTCCTACCCTTTCCAAATATAATATTCTATCACCAGTATTCCCAGATGAAGAGAAAAACAAAGCACCCAGTTTTTATAATAATTTCACAATTTCACTTTAGATTTACAGTCTGCTTGTATAGCATGAATACTTCTATAAGGTTGAAATTAGGATCAACAAAATAAAAACTAGGTTTGTAAACCCAGAAGAGATAACTGAAACTGATTTCCAGTCAGTCTTGTTAGCAGGACAACTAAATACTCTAAGATGAATAGTTGTTCTACTAACTCAATCATCAAGCATTCTTGGTTGTTTAGGTGAGCACAATATCATACTAAGCACTATGATATTCATAATTATTATACAAGTGCCAAGTACTATCCTAAGCAATTTATATTCATTATCTCATTTATTCCTCTTAACAACAGCATAAGATTGGTACTATTATTTCCTCATTTTCTAGCTGAAGAAATAGACTTTGAGAGATTAAAAACACTTGCCCAAACTACACAGCAAAGCTCAGAAGTAAATTCAGTTCTGTTTGATTCTAGATTCTGAGCTCTTAACAACTGTCTCTTAACTACACAGCATAATGCCTGGCTTGTTGTACACTGCACTAATATATCAACATTTTATAAACCCATAAAGTCATATTGTGAAAAAGAACAGACACTCTGACAATAAGGTTTTTGAATTTTCTTACAACAAAGATTCCCAGTCATGATGGCTAATAGGGATATACCTAAACTACATGTTTAAGTAGGTGAATGGGATTCAGGAAGCCAACATACAAAAAACATCAGGTTTAACTGTATCTAGCAACATTCACATTAAAAAAAAAAAAAAAAAGAAATGTCATGAAAAAACTTGGCTTACAAGTTTTGTAAATGCTGCATTTTCAATATTATAGTGTCAGTCTTCATTCACTCTATGACAAGGTTGTCAATCCAATAGCAGTCTGGTTTTATTAGACTTTAAACAAAGATCAAAGCAATGATACTGCTGAGTTAACGTTATCTTCCCACTTAAACACTTTCATGCTATGGCACCATTATTAACTTCAAAATTTCTTTCAAAGCAAACATAATGGTACTAGCTTTAGTATCCCCCTTGTCCACAGAAAGCATAATTTCTAGAGCTACTTCAGATATTTGTGAAATAGTTGCTTGAATTTATATTTTTAAGAAATTGTAATGTAGAAAGGCTTTTAAGTGTTTACCTTTAATTTTTTGTATATTTTGTTTAGCAATAAAAGGTAATGCAGTTAAACATGAAATATTATTTTCATTCTCACTTTAGATCAATCACAAATGAAAGGCATCCAAAAATCAATTTAATAAGCAAGTCAATTCAGCAAACAAGAGCAGTGTAAGTACAACATTAGCAGCCTCAGCATCAAGTTGACTTGTAAACAAAACTGAACTCAAGTGCTAGATAATGTCACTACAAGTCTCAGTTTTAAGCAAGCCACATAACATTTCTATAATGCTCATATAAAAAGACCATGACAATTTTTGTTTTGTTTTTCAAAAGTGTTATCTAGTAAATGTCACTATAAACACAAAAATAAAATAGCTAATATATGGGATATAAGCCTGCACCAATGCTATATATTAAGATTTCAATGCTTGAGGGCAATAGCCTTTTCCAAGGAATTATGCACTGAACACTTTACAAAGTTCTCTATATTGGTGAGTACAATCGGGGGATATGATTGTATCAGGCACTAACACCTCAACAGAAAATAAGGACATAATCTTCAAGGAATGTTTTGTATTTTATTTGCTTTTAATTATTAGGGCCCCAGAACATCTCAGAACTAAAAAAAAAAATACTGTATCAATTATTTGGATATAATTAAATTATGCATCAAAATGTGCTATTTTCCTCTGAAAAGTAAGATGTTTGGCCACATTGGATACTTTGACCTTGTCACCTGACTTAGTGATAGAAACTGTCAGGTGAGATACACTCTCTGGCCATAAAGGAATTAATGGATTTATAAATGTACTATTTATCTTTATTTACTATTTGAGGGTGAGAGTTGGACAGGGAGAAAAGGAAGAATTTTGTTTTATGTTTGCAATTGACTGGGAAAAATAGGCTAATCTGATTGGGGAAAGCCAGAGGCAATTCAAGTGAATTACTTACAACTACCTCAAGTCAAAAAAAGCCAAGAGTTCATGTTTCTTCAAAAGATGTTCTGAAGCTAAGGGACTAGCATTGGAGAATTCTTGGACACCTTGAACTTAGGATTCTTCTTTTAGGGTTCCACAGTTTCCATAAAGCCAGGAATGACTCACCATGATTTTGCTGTGAAAATGTAGCTATCCACATGAATATACGGGCATATTAGTGCTTGACTGGAAACAATAAGTGAATTCTAGTATATAGTCACTGATGAGTGTATGTTTGTATGTGCTTGTTGTATTTACATGTGCTTTAAAATTCCAGGTGATTTCACTGAGCATTCCCCATATAAAATGAAAGCAGTCTAAAGGGTCATTTTAACTGCAGTTTTCTACTACTAGAATACCTGAGGAATCTCACAGAGCTTCTGGTATCATTTTGGGTGTCAAAATCAATAATAGCATCTTGTCATTAAAATAATAATTGTAACCCTTAAAATGAAATGACTATCTCAATCTACTCTGATACTGCCAAGAATATGAGAATGTCTATGTCCTCAATTCCTATACAATTATGGCTATATTCCTACATGGTTATAGATGTATGCTCCTAGAATTTAAAAAAAAAAAAACATAAAGTAATATTATAACACTCCAAGTTATCTCAACTGAGTTAGTAATATACATATTCTCAAATTTTTCTAAAAATTACTTGGAAAATATTACAAATAATCTTATCTTAAGATGTATTGATTTATTATTTAATTACATTTTATCATAAGTCTATGAAACCCTTGCAAGATTAATTATTTTGAAATAATTGCAAGCAAATTCTAGATTCTACTGAAATTTGCTTCCACACAGGAAGAGACAATTAGAAAAACATGGACTGTAAGCACAACTGACAATTTTCAGTGTTTTACCTAGAATGATTTTGAAAAATCTGTGTCCTTAAATAGGAAAGGTAAATATATAATTTTTTGGAAGCTGACATTACTAATCATGAAATTCTGCCTAACACAATATCTTTCTCTTTGCTGTTTATATTGATAATTTATTGGTGTTACAAAAAAAATCCATTAATTGTTTTAGAAATATCAGATGAGAGATTTCGTGTTTAAGTTTGACTTAAAGTTGTGAATGATCTGCCATGTAGAAATACTATTCCATATACTATCCTACAGGGAAAATATTTGTTACATGTTATAGTAATAACAGAGCCAATTATTAATTATTCATAAAAAGAGAAGGAAAATCCAATACAGGGAATAATCCAAAGTAGCTCCTTCTTTTGATTGTGAAATATATTATAAGATCTTAAGAAAATTTTCCTTTCTAATTGTTTGCTTAAACTATGGCATGCTCCCAAATCTCAATTTTCTGAGCAAACATGGGTTTAGTTTTTCCCCCTTATAATCCATCCTGCAAACGACCAATAGACTTACCACTCAAAAACAGTGTTTTGATCACATTACCCTAAGACCTGTAAAATAAAATATTAACCCTTTACCCTGAAAATCCTGATACTCAACAACTGGATCCCACTGACTTTTCCTGCCAGTTCATCTACAAGTCTCTAAAGGATAAACCCTTTTTCATTGGGAAAAAAGGCAGGGTCATTGCCCTAAAGATATCTTATAGACCAGAAGTATGCTATAGGGCAATCACACCCCTGAGTTCAAATTCTGGTGTAATCCTTATTACCTGTGTCAAAGTGGCCAAATTGCCTAATCTTTCTGTTCACCAATATTCTTAACTAGTTCTTTAAACAAAACCCATCTATTAAATGTTTTGTGTATATTTGTTGATTACTTAATTCATTCAATATAGATACATATTATTCACTAACTAACTTGCTTACACCACTCCCTGCTCCCTCCAGCTGGGTCTGACTCAGTCCCAGAACTAAAGGTACTCTCCACCAGAAGACTGGTGCAAAACTAGCCAACAATATATCTCCCAACTGCATGCTTTGCTGGGCCTTGGTCCTAGCAGCAGCAGCTGGTCATCTCCCAGCGAGGACCTGTGCACCTTGTTAAAACTACACACCCTGCCAGCATGTGCTTTGTGGAGTGTCCTGGCCAACCCGCGTCTCTGTAGTGGAGGTGTATCCCCTGTGGAAGAGGACCTGCATGCACAATTTATGGGCACCACACCCCTGCCCACACCTATGTTATGGAACAACCATAGCTAGCCCTGGTCTGGACAGCTACGTCTCTTATGGAAAAGGACCACCACCATCTTGTTAAAAGTGCATACCCTAACTACTTCTTTCAAGACCAAGAGACATAGGTGACTTTCCTAACACAGAGAAACAGACATACAGAGTTAGGTAAAATGAGGAGACAGAGGAATATGTCATAAATGAAAGAAAAGGACAAAATCATAACAGGCAACCTAAGCAGAATGGAGATAAGTAATGTGCCTGATAGAGAATTTAAAGTAATGATCATAAAGATACTGGATGTGTGAAAAAAAGTAGAGGACTTCAGTGAGACCCTTAATACAGAAATAAAAAAGAACCAATCAGAGAAGAATATAATAACTGAAATTAAAAATACACTAGATGGAATAAATAGCAGGCTAGAATATACAAGAGAACAAATCAGTGACCTGAAGGAACAGACTGATGAAAAGTAATCAAGCTGAGCAGGTGAGAGAAAAAAATATGCAAAAGGAGAATACACTTAGGGAACTCAGTGACACCATCAAGCGTAACAACATATGCATTATGGGGACCCAAAAGAAGAAGAAAGAAAAGGGGGAGGCAGAAAATTTATTTGAAGAAATAATAACATAAAACTTCCTAAACTTGGGTGAGGAAACAGATATTCAGATTGAGGAAGCACAGAGATCCCCCAACAAAATCAATCCAAGGAGGTACACAAAAAGACCCCTAGTGGTTAAAATGGCAAAAAGCAGTGATAAAGAATTCTAAAAGCAGCAAGAGAAAAGAAGACAGTTAAAAAAAAAAAAAAAAAAAGAAGAAGAAGAAGACAGTTACATACAAAAGAAACCCCATGAGGTTATGAGCAGAGTTTTCAACAGAAACATTAGAGGCCAGAAGAGAATGGCATGATATATTCCAAGTGCAGAAAGGAAAAAAAATCTGCAGCCAAGAATACTCTATCCAGCAAGGGTATCCTTCAGAATAGAAGGACATATAAAGAGTTTCCCAGACAAAGGTTAAAGGAGTTCATGAATACTAAAGCAGCCTACAAGAAATGTTAAAGGGAAATCTGTGAATGGAAAGGAAAGAACATAAGTAAGAGTAAGAAAAGTAGGAAGACAAAGCAGTCTATCTGTATAAAGATATCTGTATAAAGATATACAAATAAGTATATCTTTAAAAATCAGTCAAGGGACTCACAAAATAAAAGGAAGTAAGTGTGACACCACATAACCTAAAACGTGAGGAGGAAAGGAGTAAAGAATGGGTTCAAACTTAAACAACCATCAACTTAAGGTAGACTACCATATGCAGAAGATGTATACAAACCTAATGGTACCCCAAATCAAAAGCCAATAATAGATACGCAAAGAATAAAGAGAAAGAAATCGAAGTATGTCACTAAAGAAAGTCAACTTATAGCAAGAGAAAAAAAAGTAAGGGAAGAATGGAACAGAGAAGTTTAACAAAAAACAAACACAAAACAAATAACAAAATGGCAATGAATATATACTTATTAACAATTACTTTGAATGTAAATGGACTAAGTGCTCACATCAAAAGACATAGGGTGATGGAATGAACAATAATAATAATAATAATAAGATCCATCTCTATGCTGCCTACAAGGGACTCACTTCAGACATAAACACACATGCAGATTGAAAATGAGGAGATGGAGAAACATTTATAATGTAAGTACATGTGAAAAGAAAGCCAGGGTAGCAATATTTATATCAGACAAAATTTACTTTAAAACAAAGACTATAACAACAGATAAAGAAGAACACTATATGATCATTAACAGGACAATCCAACAAGAAGACATAACATTGTAAATATTTATGCACCCAACATGGAAGAACCAAAATGCATAGAACAGTTAATAACAAATATAAAGGAACTAATCCACAGTAACACAATAATAGTAGGGGATTTTAACACTCCTCTTACATCAATGGACAAATAAACCAAACAGAAAATCAACAAAGAGTGTAGTTGTGATGAGCATTGAGTTATGTAAGGAATTGTTGAATCCCTCTATTGTACAACTGAAACTAATGTAAAACTGTATGTTAACTATATTGGAATTCAAATGAAAAAAAAAAAGAAAAGAAAATCAAGAAGAAAACAGTGGCTTTCATGACACACTGGACCAGATTGATTTAACAGATCTATTCAGAACATTCCATCCTAAACAGCAGAATATACATTCCTTCCAAGTGCACATGGATCATTCTCCAAAATAGATGACATACTAGGTCACAAAAAACTGAATGGGTTAATCAAGAAATCAAAGAATAAATAAAAAAATACATGAAGACAAATGAAAATGAAAATATAAGGATCCAAAATCTTTGGGATACAGCAAAAGCATTTCTAACAGAAAAGTTTATAGCGGCTTGGAGTTAGGATGGTGGAGTAGTAGGGAGACCCAATGCTTGCCTTGTACCTCAAACACAGCTAGAGAAATATAAAATCATTCTGAAGACCCAAGAAATCAATCTGAAGACTAAAAGAACAGACTGCACATCTAAGGGGAGAAAATCAGCCACATTGTGGAAGGTAGAAGCTGTGGAGAGTTGATTAAGGGGAGAAAAGAACTTTGGGTGCTGTGGAGTGGAGGGAACACTGATCATGGAGAGAGGAAAGAAGGAATGAGAGATAAAGAGAGAAAGCAGCACACAGGGGATTGCACAAGAAAAACTCTTCCCCCAAAACCACTGACTAGGAAAAGGAAAAGAGCTGATTATTGCAAGTTTTTACAAGAGGGGAGCTCAAAGACTGAAGTTATACAGTCTGGGCCATTGATGTATTGTGCCTGGTGGGATTAACAGCGCTCCTGTGGAGAAGGAGGACATAAACCTGCGAGCAAACAGCATGGTCTAAGGATTGCCTAGGTCACACTGGGAGAAACGGTTCCCCTTCTAAGAGTGCATTTGGGAAAGGTGGCACTGCCTCTCAGGGGACAAAAGAGAAGGTGGGCACCATTGAGCGGGCTCATTAATTAAGATAACAGCAGAAGCAACTGCTGAAGGCAGCTAACTTGGAAGCCAGATTTTGCTTGCTCTTTACTATAAACTCCCAGGTCCTGCACAGTCATGCAACTACTTTTCTGGGACAAACAGGCAACAGCCACGGTAGGGGAAGACCCTCCCCCAGAGGACCAGCACAGGTCTGTGCTGCACTGAGTCCCTAAAATTTGGAGTTTTTGATACCCAGCTGCATGCCTGAAATAAAACACAGGAGTACCGAGCCATTAGGCAGGCACATGACTTCGACACAGACAGGGTGAAAGCAGGGTTCTGCAGGAAGCCTGGGACAAAAGAAGGGAGATTGTTTGCTCCTCTGTGATGGCTTTCTGAATAGTGGCAGGTGCAAACTCTACTTTCTAGGGACCAGAGAGCAGGATGATGCCATTTTTCTCCCCTGCCAATCAGCAGGGACAGACTTCAATGAGAAACACAGCACACCCTAGTGGAGGCTGGAGCCACTTACACCAACCCCTGCCCCACTGTGCCCTACAGGTATATTTTTAGTGGGGGAAGTCAGCCTTAGTACCAGCACAGCAGGTACCTCCCCAGAAGACAAGCACACACTAAGTCTACTGATCACAGAGTACTGCAAAGCTTCAACTCTAGTGCAAATAGGATTAGGTTTATTTTAACAAGTATACCAAAGGACACCTAGTTAAAATGCCACACACTGGACAAAGTCCAAAGTTTCCCATGGCAGGCAAGGAGAAACTCTACAGAAGACAGACCAGAGGAAAAGAACAGCCAAAATACAACAGCAAAGTACACACTCTGAAACACTTTCTGAAGCATCAGCCCCTGGACATTATATGACCTCTTCTTAATATAGCTATTACTCTCAGGAGCAGAAAATTTAACATGCTCTCCTAACACACACACCCATACACAAACAGTGACCTAGACACAATGCCAAGATGGAGAACATGATGAGGTCAGAGCCATGGATCTAATCAAATCAGATAAAAGTAATATGCCTGAATCAAAATTTCAAATAACAGTCATAAGGATACTAGCTGGACTTCAGAAAAGCACAAAAGACACAGGACATAAAAAGCAGTCTTTTTTCCACAGAAATAAAAGACTAAAAACTAGTCAAGCTGAAATTAAAAAAAAAGCTATAACCAGGATGCAAAACTGATTGTATATAATGTCAATGAAGATGGATGAAGCAAATGAACCAATCAGTGATATAGAAGATAAAATTATGGAAAATAATAAAGCTGTAAAGGAGAGGGAAAGGAAAGTATTGGATCATGAATGTCAACACAGGGAACTCAGTGACTACATAAAGCATAATAATATTCCTATCATAGGAGTCCCAGAAAAATAAGAGAGAGAAAAAGGGGCAGAGGGTTTACTTGAACAAATTATAGCTGAAAACTTCCCTAATTTGGGGAAGGAAATAGACATCGAAATCCAGGGGACACAGAAAATTGCCACCAAAATTAACAAAAGAAGGCCAACACCAAGACATATTGTAGTAAAATTTGCAAACTAAAGAGATAAAGAAAAACTAACAGCAGCAAGGGAAAAGAAATCCGTAAACTAAAAGGGAAGGCAAATAAAATTAGTAGCAGATCTCTACACAGAAACCTGGCAGGCCAGAAGACAGCGGCATGGTATGTTCAATATGCTGAATGGGAAAAATCTGCAGTCAAGAATACTTTATCCAACAAGGCTGTCATCCAGAATAAAAGGAGAGATAGAGATTCCCAGACAAAGAAAAACTAAAGGAGTTCATAACCATTAAAACAGACCTACAGGGGCGCCTGGGTGGCTCAGTCGGTTAAGCAGCTGCCTTCGGCTCAGGTCATGATCCCAGGGTCCTGGGATCGAGTCCAGCATTGGGCTCCCTGCTCTGCGGGGAGCCTGCTTCTCCCTCTCCCTCTGCCTGCTTCTCTGCCTACTTGTGTTCTCTCTCTATCTCTCTGTCAAATAAATAAATAAAATCTTTAAAAAAAAAAAAAAAAACAGACCTACAAAAAATATTAAAGGGGATGCTTTGAGTAGGAAAGAAAGACCAAAAGCAACAAAGGCAAGAAAGGAACAGAGAAAATCTCCAGAATCACCAACTTTACAGGTAATACAATAGCACTAAATTCTTATCTATTAATAATTACTCTGAATGTAAATGGACTAAATGCTCTAATCAAATCACATAGTGTATCAGAACAGATAAAAAAAATAAGACCCATCTATATTCTACTTACAAAAGACTCATTTTAGACATAAAGACACCTCCAGAATGAAAGTGAGGGAATGGGGAAATTTTTAACATGCTAATTGATGTCAAAAGAAAGCCTGAGTAGCCACATCTATATCAGACAAACTAGATTTTAAACCAAAGACTGTAACAAGAGATGAAGAAGGGTACTATATCATAATGAAGGGGTCTATCCAAAAAGAACTAACATAACACAATAATAATAAAAAAAGAAACTCAAAAAAACAGTGAAAAAAAAAAGAATATCTAACAAATGTAAATAGTTATGCTGCAACTTGGGAGCACCCAAATATATAAATAAATTAATAAAAAAATAAAGAAACTCACTGATCATAATACAATAATAGTAGGGAACTTTAACACCTCATTCACAGCAATGGACGGATCATCTAAGACAGATAATCAATGAGGAAACAATGGCTTTGAATGAGACACTGGACCAGAAGGACTTAGCAGATATAATCAGAACATTTCATCCTAAAGCAGCAGAATACACATTAATTTTGAGTGCACATGGTACATTCTCCAGAATAGATCACATACTGGGTCACAAATCAGCCCTCAATAAGTCCAAAAAGATTGAGATCCTGCCATGCATATTTTCAGAACACAATGCTATGAAACTTAAAGCCAACAAGAAAAAAATTGGAAAGACAACAAATACGTGGAGGTTAAAGAACATCCTACTAAAGAATGAATGGGTTAACCAGGAAATTAAAGAATAAATAAAAAAAAATACATGGAAGCAAATGAAAATGAAAACACAATAGTCCAGTACCTTTCAGATGTAGTGAAGGTGGTCATAAGAGGGAAGTATATAGCAATAAAAAGTCCTACCTCAAGAAGCAGCAGAAGTATCAAATACACAACCTAACCATACCCTTAAAAGGGCTAGAAAAGTAACAGGAAATAAAGCCTAAAGCCAGCAGAAGAAGGGAAATAATAAAGATTAGAGCAGAAATAAGTGATATACAAACAAACAAACAAAAAACCCACAGTAGAACAGATCAATTAAATATAGAGCTGATTATTTGAATTAATAAAATTGATAACCCCCTCGCCAGACTTATCAAAAAGAAAAGAGAAAGGAACCAAATAAATAAAATCACGAATGAGAGAGGAGAGATCACAACCAACACCACAGAAATACAAACAATCATAAGATAATATTATGAAAACTAATGTGCCAACAAATTGGACCACCTAGAAGAAGTGGATAAATTCCTAGAAACATACAAAATACCGAAACTGAACAGGAAGAAATAGAAAATATGAACAGATTCATAACTAGCAAAAAATTGAATCAATAATCAAAAATCTTCCAACAAACAAAAGTCCAGGGCTAGATGGCTTCCCAGTGGAATTCTGTCAGACGTCTAAAGAAGAGTTAATACATATTCTCCTCAAACTGTTCTAAGAAATAGAAATGGAAGGAAAACTTTCAAACTCATTCTAATAGGCCAGCATTACCTTGATTCAAAAACCAGACAAAGACCTCTCTATAAAGGAGAATTACAGGCCAATATCCCTGATGAGCATGGATGCAAAAATTCTCAACAAGATACTAACATTGAGGGGTGCCTGGGTGGCTCAGTTGGTTAAGCAGCTGCCTTCAGCTCAGGTTATGATCCCAGGGTCCTGGGATCGAGCCCCACGTCGGGCTCCCCACTCAGCAGGAAGCCTGCTTCTCTCTCTCCCTCTGACTGCCACTCTGCCTACTTGTGCTCTCTATCTCTTTGTCAAATAAATAAAAACCTTTAAAAAAAAAGATACTAACATTGAATTCAATAGTACATTAAAAGAATCATGCACCACAATCAAATGGGATTTATTCCTGGGCTGCAGGGGTGGTTCAATATTCATAAATCAATCAATGTGATAAACCACATTAATAAGTGAAAGGTTAAAAATCATATGAGCCTCTCAATAAATGCATAAAAAACATTTAACAAAATATAATATCCCTTCTTGACAAAAACCCTCAACAAAGTAGGGATAGATGGAACAAACCTCAACATCATAAAGGCCATATACAAGAGACCCACAGCTAATATCATCAACAGGCAAAAATAGAGAGCTTTTCCTCTAAGATCAAGAACAAGACAGGTATGTCCACTCTCACTATTGTTATTTAATATAATACTGGAAGTCCTAGCCTCAGCAATAAGACAACAAAAAAGAAATGAAAGGCATCCAAATCAGCAAGGAAAAAGTCAAACATTCACTATATGAAGACTACATGATACTCTATGTAGAAAGCCCAAAAGACTGCACCAAAAAAATTACTGGAAGTGATATATGAATTCAGCAAAGTCACGGGTTATAAAATCAATGTACAGAAATCTGTTGCATTTCTATACACCAATAATGAAATAGCAGAAGAGAACTCAAGGAATCAATCCCATTTACAATTGCACCAAAAACATGAGATACCTAGGCATAAACGTAATCAAATAGGTAAAACATCCGTACTCTGAAACCTCTAGAACAGAAAGGACACAAAGAAATGGAAAAACATTCCATGCTCATGAATTGGAAGAATAAATATTGTTAAAATATCCATACTACCTAAAGCAATCTACACATTTAATGCAATCCCTATGAAAATACCAATAGCATTTTTCATAGAGCTACAATAAACAATCCTAAAATTTGTATGGAACCACAAAAGATCCTGAATAGCCAAAGAAATCTTGAAAAAGAAAAGCATAGCTGGAGGCATCACAATTCCTGACTTCAAGTTATATTACAAAACTGTAGTAATCAAATGAGTATAGTACTGATACAAAAATAGGCACATATGTCTGCAGAACAGAATAAAGAGCCCAGAAATAAACCCATAATTTTATGGTTAATTAATATTCAACAAAGGAGCAAGAATATGCAATGTGAAAAAGTCTCTTCAACAAATGGTGTGGGGAATACTGATCAGCTACATGCAAAAGAATGAAACTGAACCACTTTTTTACACCAATCACAAAAATAAACTCAAAATGGATTAAAGATTTAAATGTGATACTTGAAACCATAAAAATCCTAGAAAAGAGCATAGGCAATAATTTCTCTGACATCAACCCTTGCAACATCTTTCTAAATATGTCTCCTAGACATTGGAAGCAAAATAAAAATAAACTATTTGGACCACATGAAAATAAGTAAAGGAAACAATCAACAAAATGAAAATAAGATTTAGTGAATGGGAGAAAATATTTGCAAATGACATATCTGATAAAGTTATTATGCCAAATATAAAAAAAAAAAACTTATATAACTCAACACACACAAAAAAAATCCAATTAAAAATAGCAGAAGACATGAACAGACATCTTTCCAAGAAGACATATAGATGGTCAACAGACACATGAAAGGATGCTCAACATCACTCAGCATCAGGGAAATGCAAATCAAAACCACAATGAGGTATCACCTCATACCTGTCAGAATGGCTAAAATCAACAACACAAGAAGCAACAGGTGTTGGTGAGGATGTGGAGGAAGGGGAACCCTCTTGCTCTGTTGGTGGGAATGCAAACTGGTGCAGCCACTCTGGAAAACAATATGGAACTTCCTCAAAAAGTTAAAAATAAAACTACTCTATGATCCAGCAATTGCACTACTGGGTATTTATCCAAAAAACACAAAAACACCAATTCAAAGGAATACATGCACCCTTATGTTTATTATAGCATTATTTGTAATAGCCAAATTATGGAAGCAACATATGTATCTATTGGTAGATGAATGGATAAGCAATATGTAGTGTGTGTATAAGTATATATATATATATATGTATAGATATACATATATATATAATATATGGATATCATTCAGCCATAAAAAATAACAAAATCTTTCCATTTCCATTGACATGGTTGGACTAGAGTATAATGTTAAGTAAAGTTAGCCAATCAGAGAAAGACAAATACCATATGATCTCACCCATATGTGGAATTTAAGAAAGAAAACAAATGATCAAGAGAAAAAAAGGAGACAAACCAAAAAATAGACTCTCAAATATAGAGAACAAAGAGAAGGTTATCAGAGGGGAGGTGGGTGGGGCCTTGTGTGAAATTGGTGAAGGGGTTTAGAAGTAGAGTTAGCTTTATGAGCAGTCAGTAATATATGGAATTTTTGAATCACTATATTGTACACCTGAAATGAATATAACACTGTATGGTCAATACACTGGAATTAAAAAAAAAAAAAAAAGATACATATGGCCTAGACCACCTGAGTGGTCTCAGATTTAAATTTGCCAAAGAGAATTCACAGAGTGGCAAATAACAGAAAAGGTTAAATTAAGATTTAACATCAGTGTGCTACCCTACATTTCAATTAATAGTACCTGAAGGGAAAACTCTCTAAAAGCCTGTACTTTAATTATTTATACAAATAGATTCTCAGAGTATGCACTCACCCACATTTCTTGCAGGTGCCCTCCGCCTTTGATGCCTTCTAGGGAAAATGCAAATATCATTTGAGTACTTAAGGGACATTCCTTTCTTTGTGGTACTTTGCTTAAGCTAGGGAGGGGGGAGAGAAATATATGTTTAAACAAAGCCACAAGTAAACTACAAATTAGCATCATTATAGGATATAAATATTGCTTGTGAGATTCTAGCTAATGAATTAACTCCTGTTCACATCTTATGTAGCCCAAAATTAGATAAAGCACAGGAGTTCGGTGGTATTAATTTTCCCACAATAGTGACGTTCTATGGTCAATTAAATCCCTAATGTTAAATTAATATTTAAAGACAATTGTCTACAGCAATGATTCATTGGATATAGGTCAAGTCTATACAAGATTAAACTGTTTTTCGGGGGAATGGGTGATATATTTCAGGAAACTTGTTTCTGCTACTTAACAAAGAGAGTTAAAATGTACCACTAGAATACATTAAATCATATTGACCAGTTGTGATTGAGAGACTGATCTGCCCATCAGCAATTAATTTATTTCAAGTGTAGGTATTAAGGGCAACCAAGACTCTGGGAGAAAGAACTACTGGGAGGAAGAACAAATCCCTGGACTCAAAGTATTTAGAATCTTGGTGGTTAAAACAAAGATACGGAGGTTTGCAATTAGTAAACACAACTCACGGAAGAATATAATATAGAGTAAGTTCATGTGAATACCAGGAAAATCTTCAAAGAATTGGGCCTAGAAAAGCTTATTAGCATTTCAGTACATAAAGGTGAAGTGTGAGGTTTTTCCAAATTTAGTCAATGGCATGAACAAAATAATAATGTATAAGTCATACAGGTAGAAATGTGTGGTGCACATTCAGCAAATATTTTTAAATCTAATTTGGTATAAAAAGACAAGGCTGGAGATAGAATTTAAAGACAGGTGGTAAAGGCAGTCATATACTGGAACTGGCCTCACACCAGCTTCTGAAGGTGACTATTAACATCTCTTATCATGTCTGTATTCAGTGACATCATGTTGTTAGCTTTAAACTGACCACAGTAGGAGAATTTACACCATTTTGTCAAATACTGCAAATCAGGGCTATTTGTTGATTGATTCATTGATAACCACTTTTCAGGATACTACTGTATATAAGAATTTGAATGCTAGGGTCAGGAAAATATTTATCTTAGAAGACCTGTGTGAGATATTGAAGAATTTTAGTAGAGAAATGATATGTTTTGAGAGTCGTTTCCCTAGAGCTGTAAGTTAAAGCCACAGACATGGACGTGATTCCCAAGAGAGTGTTTAGAGAAAGAAGGGTTCTGAGGAAAGAATGTTTGGAAATACCTAAATTAAAGGAGGAAAAGGAGCTTACCAATGAAATACATAAAAAATGTAGCCAGAAATTAAACCGGAAGATAAAAATAAAGCCAATTCATAAAAGAAAGAAATGTTTCAAGAATGAAAAGACATTAACTTGTAAAAGATATTAACTTTCAAGCATCCTTAAGATTTAAAAAAGGCATTGGGGAAAAGAAAACAAGCAAAATGACATGCTAGGGGTCACATAGACTATTACTGTACATTTACGACATAACACGTAGTTATACAAGTATATTACACCATATGAAACAAAAGATCACTGTGGATCAAGTGTAAGAGGTGTTTTCCTAGAATGTGATTAAGGTCTAGAAAATCTTATTTTTTTTAAAGATTTTGTTTATTTATTTGAGAGAAAGAGAATGAGAGAGAGAACACGAGAGGGGGGAAGGGTCAGAGCGAGAAGCAGGCTCCCCACTGAGCAGCGAGCCCAATGGGGGACTTGATCCTGGGACTCCAGGATCATGACCTGAGCCAAAGGCAGTCGCTTAACCAACTGAGCCACACAGATGCCCTAGAATAATCTTTTTTTAAATAGCAATTCATATATAAAAGAAACAGGAGAGAGTAAAAATTTCAAGATTCAGTGCCATCATGTTAAATACTATGCATTAAATATGGTGTTGCTGTGGTTTTACCCTGGAATAATTCTTACTATCACATGTTCTATTACTGACAATGAGCCATCACCAACCTTTTTAAAGACTTAAAATTGATATCTAACATGTGTATAGTACAAAGCACTTTCATGTACATTATTTCATTTAACCTTCCTGACAACACAATGAATTAAGTATAACTCCCATTTTACCTATGATGTAACTAAGGCTGAGAAATACTAAGTGATTTATCTAACATCAAACATCTGACAAGGAAGACTGTGGAACCATAACCCACGCCTTCTCTTCCTTCCTTCCTTCCTTCTTTCCTCCCTTTCCTCCTTTTCTTTTTTTTTTTTTTTTTCTTTTTTTTTTTTGAGAGAGAGCATGAACGGGGGGTTGGGAGAGGTAGATGGAGAAGGAGAGGGAGAGGGAGAATCTTAAGCAGGCTCCAAACCCAGTGTGGACCCTGAGATCATGACCTAAGCCAAAATCAAGAGTTGGATGCTTAACTTACTGAGCTACCCAGGCACTGCCCAGGCCTTCTCATTCCAAGCCCAGAATAATTTTTCCTGCAATATGTTGTGTCACATCTTCCCTTTGTCTTAGTACTTATTTAACTGCAAGGCCATGCTCTTTAATGTAATTAAACATAAAATTAATGACTTGGTACACTTTCTTAATATGTGAAGAGTGACTGAGACTGACTAAATAAGAACATCTCCTGTGATCTGGGGATAAAACCTACTCCTTTATTTATTTTATTTTATTTTTTTTATTATGTTCAATTAACCAACATATAATACATCATTAGTTTTTGATGTAGTGTTCAATGATTCATTAGTTGAGTATAACCACCAGTGCTCATCACCACATGTTTCTTTCTTTAATTTTTTAAAATTTTATTTAAATTTTATTTTTAATTTTTGTTACATTATCTTCAGGTATACAACATAGTGATTAGATAACTCTGAGTTATGCTATGGTCACCACAAATGTAGCTACCATCTGTTCATACTAATATAATACCATACCATTGACTATATTCCCTATGCTGTACTTTTTATCCAAATGATTTATTCACTCCATAACTGGGAGTTTGTATCCCCAACTCCCCTGCACCCATTTTGCATATTCCCCCATAGCCCTATCCTCTGACAATCATCAGTTTATTCTTTGTATTTATGGGTCTATTTCTGATTTTTGTTTGTGTTTTAGATTCCACATATAAATGAAATCAAATGGTATTTGTCTTTCTCTGACTTATTTCACATAGTGTAATATTCTCTAGGTCCACCCATGTTATCTCAAATGGCAAGATCTCATTCTTTTTTATGGCTGGGTAATATTCCCTTGTATGTATATACCCCTTCTTCTTTATCCATTCATCTATTTATGGACACTTGGGTTGCTTCCATATCTCAGCTATTGTAAATAATGATTCAATAAACATAGGGGTGCATATATCATTTCAAAGTGGCATTTTCATTTTCTTTGGGTAAATACCCAAAAGTGGAATTACTGGATCATAATGATAGTTTTTAATTTTCTGAGGAATCTCCATACTGTTTTCCACAGTGGTTGCACAAATTTACATTCCCACTGACAAGCACAAGTTTTCCTTTTTCTACACATCCTAACACTTGTTAATTTTTCTCTTTTTGAGTCTAGCCTTTCTGAATGCTGTGAGGTGATATCTCATTGTGGTTTGATTTGCATTTCCCTGATGATTAGTGATGTTGAGCATCTTGTCCTGTGTCTGTTGGCTATCTGTATGTCTTATTTGAAAAGGTGTCTCTTCAGGTCTTTGGTTCATCTTTTAATTGGATTATTTTGGGTTTTGTGGTGTTGAGTTGTGCAAATTCTTTATATGTATTGAAAATCAACGCCTTACTAGATATATCATTTGCAAATATCTTCTTCCATTCAGTAGGTTTCCTTTTTGTTTTGTTGATGGTTTCCTTCACTCTGAGAAATCTTTTTATTTTGCTGTAGTTCCAATAGTTTATTTTTGCTTTCATTTCCCTTTCCTGAGGAGACATATCCAGAAATGTGTCTCTAAGGCTAATGTCAAAGAGATTACTGCCTATGTTTTCTTCCAAGAATTTTATGGTTTAAGATCTCACATTTAGGTTTTTAATTTATTTTAAGTTTAGTTTTGTGTATGGTGTAAGTGGTCCAGTTTCATTATTTTGCATATAGCTGTCCAATTTTCCTGCACAATGTATTAAAGAGACTGTCTTTTCTATATTGTATATTCTTGCTTCCTTTGTCACAGATTAATTTACCATATAACCATGGGTTTATTTCTAGGCTCTCTATTCTGTTCTATTGATCTATGTGTCTATTTTTGTGCCAGTAACATACTACAGCTTTGTAACATATCTTGAAATCTGGAATTGTGATACCTCCCGCTTTGTCTCTCTTTCTCAAGAATGCTTTTGCTATTTGGAGTATTTTGTGGTTCTATACAAATTTTGGCATCATTTTTCTGTTAAATAATCATTGTTCTGTTAAAAATGTTGCTGGTATGTTGACAAGGATTGCATTGATCTGTAGATTGCTTTGGGTAGTATGAATATTTTAACAATATTAATTCTTCCAAACCATGAGGATGGAGTATCTTTCGATTTGTTTGTGTTGTTTCCAATTTCTTCAACAAAGTTTTGTCATTTACAGAGTACAGTTCTTTCACTTCTTTGGTTAAGTTTATTCCTAGATATTTTATTACTTTTGGTGCAATTTATAAATGTAATTATAAATGTGATTGTCTTCTTAATTTCTCTTTCTCCTACTTTGGTATTAGTGTACACAAATGCAACTGATTTCTGTATATTAATTTTGTATCCTGAAACTTTTACTGCTTATTTATTATTTATAACACTTTTTTGGTAGAGTTTCAGGATACAAAACTAATATACAGAAATCTATTTAGGGTTTTCTCTATTTAGAGTTTTCTCTATATACTAACATGTTATCTGCAAATAGTGACAGTTTAATGCCTTCCTAACCAATTTGGATGCCTTTTATTTCTTTTTCATGTCTGATTGCTGTGGCTAGGACTTCCAATACTATGTTGAATAAAAGAGATGAGAGCGGACAATGTTGTCTTTTACCTGATCTTAGAGGAAAAGTTCTCAGTTTTTCACCATTGAGGATGATGTTGGCTATGGGTTTTTCATACATAGACTTTATTATGCTCAGGCATGTCACTCTAAACCCATTTAGTTGAGAGTTTTTATTATGAATGGATATTGAATATTGTCAAATGATTTTTCTGCATCTATTGAGAAGATCCTATGATTTTTATCCTTCATTTTGATAACATGGTGTGTCATGTTGATTGATTTGTGAATATTGAACCATCCTTGCATCCATGGAATAAATCCCACTTGATCATGGTGAATGATCTTTTCAGTGTATTGTTGAATACAGTTTGCTAATATTTTGTTGAAGATTTTTGCATGTATGTTCATCAGGGATATTGGCCTATAGTTTTCTTTTTTTGTGTGTGGTGTCTTTGTCTCATTTTTATATCAGGGTCATGCTAGCCTTGTAGAATGTATTTGGGAGCTTTCTTTCCTCTTCTATTTTTTTGGAATAGTTTGAGTAGAATAGGTATTAAATTTTCTTTAAATGTTAGGTAGAATTCATCTGTGAAGCTATCTGGTCCTGGATTTTTATTTGTTGAGGGTTTTTTTTTTTTTTTCTTTTTGATTACCAATTCAATCTCATTACTAGTTATTTTTTATTCAGATTTTTTATTTCTTCCTTACTCAGTTTTGGAAGATTTAAAGTTTCTAGATATTTATCCAATTCTTCTAGGTTGTCCAAGTTTTTGGCATATAACTTTTTATAGTAGTCTCATAATCCTTTGTATTTCTCTGGTGTTGGTTGTGAATTGTCTTTCATTTATGATTTTGTTTTTGTGGTTCTTTCTCTTTTTTAATTGAGTATGGCAAAGAGTTTATCAATTTTGTTGATTTTATCAAAGAGCCAGCTCTTAGTTTCATTGATCTTTTTCTTCCTTTTCCAAATTTTTTATCTACATACTAGTTAGTTAACATGTGGTGTAATATTAGTTTCAGGAGTAGAATTTAGTGATTCATCACTTACATGTAACACCCAGTACTCATCATAACAAGTGCCCTCCATAATACCCATCATTCATTCGCCCCATCCCCCCCACCTCCTTCCATCAACCCTCAGTTTATTCTCCATAGTTAAGAATCTCTTATGGTTTGCTTCCTTCTCTCTTTTTTTCCCCTTCCCATATGTTCCTCTGTTTTGTTTCTTAAATTCCACATGAGTGAAATCATATGGTATTTGCCTTTCTCTGACTGACTTATTTTGCTTAAAGTAGTATACTCCAGCTTTATCCATGTTGTTGCAAATGGCAAGATTCCATTCTTTTTGATGGTTGAGTAATATTTCATATATATAATGCTGCTATAAACATCAGGGTGCATTTGCCCTTTCAATTCTCTATTTTTCTATCCTTTGGATAAATACCTAGTACCTAGTAGTGCAGTTGCTGAGTTTTTTCTTCTTCTTTAGTTCCTTCAGGTGTAATTCTAGACTGTTTATTTGAGATATTTTATATTTTTGAAGTAGGCCTGTATTGCTATAAATTACCTTTTATAAGTGATTTCACTGCATCCCAAAGATTTTTGATTGTTCCCTTTTCAGTTTCATTTGTCTCCATGTATTTTTTATTTCCCCTTTGATTGCTTCTTTGACCAATTGGTTGTTTAGTATCATGTTGTTTAGCCTCCATGTGTTTGTGTTTCTAGGGTTTTCTGTGTGTGTGTGTATGTGTGTGTGTTTGATTTCCAGTTTCCTAGAGTTGTCAGAAATTATGCATGGCATGAATTCAATCTTCTTAAATTTGTTGAGGCTTGTTTTGTGTTCAAACATGTGATCTATCCTGGATAATGTTCTATGTGAACTTGAAAGAATTCGTATTCTGCCGTTTTTAGATGGAATTTTCTGTACATATTAAGTCCATCTGGTCTAATGTTTTGTTCAAATACTTTTATTTCCTTATTGACTTTTCTGCCTGAATGATCTATTCATTGATGTAAGTTGGGTGTTAAAGTCCCCAACTATTAATGTGTTACCATCAATTTCTCTCTTTATGTATGTTAATATTTATGTATTTATGTATTTATTTATTTAAAGATTTTATTTATTTATTTGACAGAGAGAGACATAGCGAGAGAGGGAACACAAGCAGAGGGACTGGTAGAGGGAGAAGCAGGCTTCCCATGGAGCAGGGAGCCCGATGTGGGGCTCGATCCCAGGACCTTGGGATCATGACCTGAGCCAAAGGCAGATGCTTAATGACTGAGCCACCCAGGCACCCCAATACTTATGTATATAAATGTTCCAAAGTTGGGTGCATATTTATAATTGTTATATTCTCCTATTGGATTGGTCCTTTTTTCATTCTGTAATGCCTTTCTTTGTCACTTGTTAGTCTTTGTTTTAAAGTCTATTTTATCTGTTGCAGGTATTTTTCCTCTGGCTTTTTTTGTGCTTCTATTTGAATGGAATATCTCTTTCCATCCTTTCACCTTCAGTGTGTATGTCTTTAGGTCTGAAGTGAGTCATATAAATGGGTCTTTTTTTTTAAAGATTTTATTTATTTAATTAACAGAGAGATAGAGAGAGAGCACAAGTAGGCAGAGTGGCAGGCAGAGGGAGAGGGAGAAGCAGGCTCTCCACTGAGCAGGGAGCCAGATGTGAGGCTCAATCCCAGGGCCCCAGGATCATGAAATGAGCCAAAGGAAGCTGCTTAACTGACTGAGCCACCCAGGCGCCAGGTCTTTTTTTATCCATTTCACCATCCTATGTCTTTTGATTGAAGCAGTTATACCATTTACATTTAAGCTACTTATAGGTATGTACTTATTGCCATTTTGTTAATTGTTTTCTGGTTGTTTTTGTGGTTTTTCTGTTCCTTTCATTTTCTATTGCCCTCTGTCTTTGTGATTGATGACTTTCTTTACTGTTATGCTTGGATTTCTTTCTCTTTATTTTTTGTGTATCTATTATAGGTCTTGGATTTGTGGTTACCATGAGATTCATATATAATATCTTAAGTATATAGCATTCTATATTAAATTCATGGTCATTTAAGTTCAAACACATTCTAAAAGAACTTCTTTGTTACTCTCCCCTTCCATGATTTTGTATATATTTTCATGTTACATCTCTTTATTCAGAATTTTCTTGCTTCTAAATATGACCTTTATTTTTTCACTTTAAGAATTCCCTTTAGGAGCACCTTGGTGGCTTAGTAGGTTAAGTGCCTGACTCTTGATTTTGGCTCAGGTAATGATCTCAGGGTCCTGGGAGTGAGCCCCATGTCAAGCTCCATGCTTGACATAGGATCTGCTTAAAATGCTCTCTCCCTCTGCCCCTCCCCTTACTCATGCTCTCTCTCTCTCTCTCAAATGAATGAATGAATAAATAAATAAATAAATATATATATATATATATATATTTTTTAAAGAAGTCCCTTTAACAGTTCTTGTAAGACTGGTTTAGTGGTAATAAACTCCTTTAACTTTTGTTTGTCTGGAAACTATTTATCTGTCCTTCAAATCTTAGTAATAACCTTGCCAGGTAAAGTATTCTTGGTTGTAGTTTTTTTTTTTTCTTTCAGGACTTTGAATATATCATGCCACCTTTTTCTGGTATGCAAAGTTTCTGCTGAAAACTCAGCTGATAGCCTATGGGCTTTCCCTTGTAGTTATCTTTTTGCTTTCCTTTTGTTGCTTTTAAAATTCTCTCTTTATCTTTAACCTTCACATTTTAATTATTATGTGCTATTATTATGTTATGATATTATGACCTCTTTGGGTTCATCTTGTTTGGAACTGTCTGTGGTACTTGAACCCAGATGTCTCTTTCCTTCCCCAGATTAAGGAAGCTTTTAGCTATTATTTCTTCAAGTAACTTTCTGCCCCTTTCTCTCTCTTTTCTCCCTGTGGGACCCTTATAATGCAAATTTTTGGTTGCTTGATTTTGTTCAAGAGATCCCTTAACCTATCCTAATTTTTTAAAAATTCTTTTTTTTTTTTTTTTCTTTTTGCAGTTCAGCTTGGGTGCTTTTCATTATCCTGTCTTCCAGATTGCTGATCAATTCTTCTGCATCTGCTAATCTACTGTTGATGCCCTCTAGTGTACTTTTCATTTCAGTTTTTGTATTCTTCAACTGTGGTTCCTTTTTATGTTTTCTATCTCTTTGGTGAAGTTCTCACTATGCTCTTTCACTCTTCTCTCCAGCCTGCTAAGCATCTTTATGATCATTACTTTAAAGTCTTTATAGGCATATTGTTTACCTCCCTTGCACTTAGTTCTTTTTCAAAAGTTTTGTCTTTTTCTTGTGTTTGGAGCATATTCCTCTATCTTCTCAATTTGCTTGACTTCCTGTGTTTGTTTCTATGAATTAGTTAGAACAGTTACTTCTAAATCTGAAGGAATGATCTTGTGTATGGTAATCCCCTGTGTAGACTGTCTGTTTACCTTACCTGGCTGTGTGGAGCTGTGTCTGGTGTGGGCTGGGTGTCTCCAGGCACTCCATGCTGGGGTTGCTGTGGTTGGATGTGTGGAGATTAAGTGGGCATGGGCTGGGGAGTTCATGGGGCTTTCTGTGCAGAGTGCCCTGGCAGAACAACTGAAGGTGAAGTGGGTGCAAACTGGAGAGTGGGGGGGGGTCCCAGGGCTTTCTGTGCAGATGGCATCCTAGCAAGTTAGCTGAAGCTGAAATGGATGCAAGCTAGGGGGTCTTGGAGCTTCACACAGAGAACACCCTAGCAGGAGAGTTACATCTGAAGTGGGCACAGGCTGAGGCATTCCCTAATCTCATTGCACAGACAGTGCCATAGCAGGATACCTGAAGCTGAAATGGGTGCAAGCTGTGATGTCTTGGGGTGCTCAGCACAAAGGGTGTTCTAGTGGGGCAGCTGGAGCCAAAGCAGGTGTGAGCCATGTGGTCTTAGAGCTCTCTGTACATGAGGTACCCTAGCAAGTCAGCTGCAGTTGGAGTGGTGTGGACCTGAAATATTCTGGGGTGCTTTGCACCTGTGTCTCCTTGGCAAGATATCTGGAGCACTGACCAAGGGTGTTGCAGTATGCATTACATTGGGGCCACCTTATTAGGGTGCCCAAATCCTGCTCCTGTCCATGCTATCAAGGTGGAGGGGGTACATAAATTGTGGAGCTTGCCAGCCCTTCCAACATGGAGGGGGTTCTAGCAGCTCCCCGGTATTTGGTAGGGTTCTAGAGCTGCTTCCTTTATATCCTCGTTGCTTTTTTCAACTGCAGCTTTTATTTTTCTGTGCTCCATGGCAGACAAATCTGCTCACAGTCCCTCAGTACTATCCTTCCCTACTGCAGTTCACAGCGTTGGGTGTGAAGGTTCCCTTTGTTACTGTATCTCCCTCCCTTTTGCCTTTCTCTATGTGGTCCCTCTATATTTTGTTGTGCAGAAGCTGTTCAGTCAGCTTGCAGCTCTTCTTCAAGAGGAATTGCTCTATAAATAGGTATAGATTTGATGTGTCCATGGAGGAACTGAGTTCAGGGTCTTCTTACACTGTCATCTTAGACCAGAAGATCCCTAGTTCTTCTTGTGTCTGACTTTGGGCAAGAAATTTTACCTCTCTAGGCCTCAGTTTTTTTCATATGTAAATGAGAAACTTAATGTGAGGATTTAATGAGATAATCCACGCAAAGCACTTAGAACAATGCATGGCATATAGTAAGTTCTTAATAAATACTACCTACTTTGACTATCACACTGTGGAAAGCAAAGGCCATTTATGGATACTCAACAGTTTTAAGTGTGTTTGTAGTGCAGGGCTGAGATCTTTCTAGATTGATGATACTTTGATAAATAAGTGCTGGAATTTACTAAAACTGTTCTATGTAAGGTGGATCAGTATGTTTTATGAATAAATCAGTGATCTGCACTCATTATACAGAGTTTGACTTTAACTAAATGTAAATAGCCCCTCCTTATAAAGACTTATCATTTAAAAAGTAGTATTCACAAGTTTTTGAAATAACTATTAAAGTCAAAATTACAATTAGAAGCCATAATGACAGGAAATAAAATTTCAAATAAAATTAGGAATTTTTTTGTGGATGTCTGTACTTTAGAATGATTTAAAGTCTGTTTGACAGGGACACCTGGGTGGCTTACTCGGTTAAGCGTCTGCCTTTGGCTCAGGTCATGATCTCAGGGTCCTGGGATTGAGCCCCACATCGGGCTCCCTGCTCAGCGGGGAGCCTGCTTCTCCCTCTCCTGTTCCTCCTGCTTGTGCTCTCTCTCTAAATAAATAAATAAATAAATCTTTAAAAAAATAAAATAAAACCTGTTTTACAGATGCAAGCAGAGTTCTCTCTATATGCATATAATACATTTTCAATAAATTGAATCTAGCCATTGTAAGAAACAAAAAAATGATATTCTTTTAAAATTATTTTTAGCAAAAATGTTTCCATAACAAACATCACTCTTCATCAGCTTTGAAAACAGGCCAACTACTAATAGTGAAGATACACTAATGTTGGCACACAATATAGAGAATGTCAACATATCTTTTCAAAAACAGTTTTGCATCAATTTTATACATTTTTCAAGTTCTTATCTCAAAGCCCAAGCAGTTAATCATATCTTTCAGAAATTATTATACACTACTTCTAATAATTTTCACATAGAAGATTTTATAAGAGAAAAGAAAATATTGTTACCAGATGCTGTTACTTCATACCTGTTCATAAACACAAAAAAATATACTCAAAGGATTGATAAAAAATAACAGCTACTTCATTTTTCCAATTTTGTATTTCCTTATTTTGTAGATACCCTCATCATTTGTCCTTGTTTTTTCAGATGTCCAATCTAATGTCAGGAAGTGGTTGTTCATTCTGACTATTCTTCAGAGCTAAGAATCTTTTTCTCTCTTTCTATGATAAACAGAATAATGCTCCTACTGCAAAGATGCCCAGATCCTAATTCCTGAAACCCAAGAATATATGACCTTACATGGGAAAATAGAATTTCTGGATGTGGTTAACTTATGGACATGAGATAAGTAAACTATTCTGGATTATCAGAATGGGCCCAGTGTAATCACTTGAGTCATTATATACGAAGGTCAGAGAGATGCAACATAAGAAAGTCTAAATCCACCAGTGCTGGCTTTGAAGATGAAAGAAAGGGGACATGAGCAAAGAAACATAGATGGCCTGTAGAGACTGGAAACAGCCCTCAGGGACAGCCAGTGAAAATGCAGGAACCTTAGTCCTACAACAAACCACAAGGAACTGATTCTGCCAGCAATCTGAAAGACCAGAATATAGATTCTCCCCTAGAGCTACTAGAAAGTAAAACAGACTGCCAACATCTTGATTTTAGTCTAGTGAGGCCTGTACCAGTGTTTTGACCTACAGAAATGTAGGATAATAATTTGTTTTGTTGGGGCACCTGCGTGGCTCAGTTGGTTAAGTGACTGCCTTCGGCTCAGGTCATAATCCTGGAGTCCCTGGATCGAGTCCCACATCGGGCTCCCTGCTCGGCAGGGAGTCTGCTTCTCCCTCTGACCCTCCCCCTTCTCATGTGCTCTCCCTCTCATTCTCTCTCTCTCAAGTAAATAAATAAAATCTTTAAAAAAATAATAATTTGTTTTGTGTAAGCCACTAAGTTTGAGGTAATTTGTTATGATAACAATAGAAACCTAATATACTCTTTATAATCTCATACAGGAAATAACCTCTAAAGATTTTGCTTTAATTTTCCCTGAAAAGCTGAATAAAGATAAATAAAACTTGGACCTCATAAGGATCATCTCTCTGTTATCTGTGACTAAAAAATGCAGCTAACAAAAAAAAAAAAATGTAGCCATTCTCATTTATTATGTGCCTCACTGAGGAAAATAAAACATAATCATCTGAGTTGGATCAATTAAAATATATGAAACTGCAGATATTTTAAAACAAGTAGGAGTGTAATCCATATGCCTAAATATAAAGGTTTTCCCTTTTTTCTAAAAATCAAATTCAGGCTACATACCTGGAAAGGGAATTTTAGCTAAGTATTTTGAAGCAGAAACAGCTACACTGACAAGGTGTTGAAGATATTTAATTATACTGATATATGGCACATGAAAGATTGAAACAATTGATATGCATCTGTTTCTATTTGTTTTTTAGGGCTCAAAAATCTGATTTTAATGGTTTATTTTACTAATAATTATGAAAGAATGCTAATAATAATAATAATGAAGAAATCAGGGGTGCCTGGATGCCTCAGTCGGTTAAGTGGTTAAACATCTGCCTTTGGCTCAGGTCATGATCCCCTGCTCAGGGGGGAACCTGCTTCTCCCTCTCCCTCTGCCCCTCCCCATTGCTCATGCTCTCTCTCTCTCACTCAAATAAATAAATAAAATATTTAAAAAATAATGGAGAAATCATATCTTTAGAACTCATTTTTATTTTTTCAAGATTATTTATTTGAGAGAGAGAGAAGGGCAGAAGGAGAGGAGAGAGAGAATCCCAAGCAGATTCTGTGCTGAGTGTAGAGCAGGGCTTGATCCCACAACCCATGAGATCAAGACCTGAGCTGACACGAAGACTTGGGTGCTTAAGTGATTGAGTCACTCAGATGCCCCTAGAACTCATTCTTAAAACAAAGAAACAAACAAAAAACAGTACTATTCTTCATATAAATAATCCTAAATTGAAAATATAAAAAAAATGGTCTCAAATTCATTAATACCAATGCTGAGCTCAACACTGAGATGCCACATATTCCCATTTTGCAGATAAGGAAACTAAGGCTTAGAGAGATTAATTTGTCTAGTGTATTATTGGTCAACTATTTCACTACTTCACTCAACATTATCAAGGGCCAATTATGACTAGATACAATGGCTTGTATGTAGGAAAGCTATGCCAAGTACTTAGATGTACATTTCCCACTCTACTAGTTTGCTTCTGATAATATATATTTTAAGTGGGAGGTTGACATCTTAACAAAGATTGTGTCTTTCTTACTCTGAAATAGCAACATGCAGACAGATCTCTAATCTTTCTACCCATCCTAAAGAATAGAAAATACTCAGTTTTCCCAATTACCTAGAAGCTGGCTTCCCAATTTCAGGGACTAGCAAAACTCCTTATGAATAATAATAAAAAATAATAAAGTCTTTGAAAACTGGAATTGAAAAAAAAAAAAGAAAGCCTTCGAAGAAAGAATATGAGGGGTGGAGAATAAAGTTGGTTCTCTTTTATTTCAACACCCACTGAGTAACAATATTCACAAGGATTTAAACCAAAAAAAAAAAAAAAATCTTTATTTGAGAATAAATGCTTGTAGATACTAATTTAGAGAAATAGGGTCTTTTAGTTTTTGCACTGAACTAAGTAATGCCTTTCAGGTTATAGCTGTTTAAAGGAGCTTTGACGAGTTCATGAGGTGACATAGTCACTTCTTTTTGATCCATTTGCAGTTAAATGATGGCTTGAATTCATGATGGTTTGACTCTTTCATTTGTTCATCTGTTTTTACCTTTAACAAGAATTTTTTTAAATCCTTTATTTTTTAAAGAAATTTCAAAAATCTTTTAAAAATAATTTATTTCCTTTCCATCTAAATTCCTCTCAATTTCTAATGTTTGAGACATTATGACAAATATGTCAAGAGATGAATAGCAACTTGCATTTATCTTTTAATATGTATTCCCTTTCTTTTGCTTGGAGGGCAATATATTAGATAATGGATACAGATATAAATAGAATGATATCAAGCTTAACACAGACTTATGTATCTATCAAAATGTATCTATATGAGTGTTTTTTTTCTAATAATACCCTATATTTTAAAATAGAGTAGTTAAATGGAGTCCATGTTTAAAGCTGTTCCTGTCTCTATTGAATTTTTATTTATTAAACTACCAATTGCTTTCCTTGAGAGGAAATGCACTCTGCCTTAGAGAAAATTGGTACTAAAATCCTGCATAGATTAAAACAGCAGGAGAAGTAAACAAATTAGGTAATGTTTTCAAAGCAGTATGCTGAGTACAAATTTAATCAAAAAGTGTATTAAAGATTAAACTAGGGCGCCTGGGTGGCTCAGATGGTTAAGCGTCTGCCTTCGGCTCAGGTCATGATCTCAGGGTCCTGGGATCGAGTCCCGCATCAGGCTCCCTGCTCCTTGGGAGCCTGCTTCTCCCTCTGCCTCTCTCTCTCTCTCTCTGTCTCTCATGAATAAATAAATAAAATCTTTAAAAAAAAAAAGATTAAAGTAGTTGAAATAATAATTGGCACTATAGCTTCTGTCTTCAATGTCTCTCAATTTCTTTTTTTTTTAATTTTATTATGTTATGTTAGTCATCATACAATACATCATTAGTTTTTGATGTGGTGATCCACGATCCGTTGTTTTTGTATAACACCCAGTGCTCCATGCAGTGTGTGCCCTCCTTAATACCCATCGCTGGGCTAACCAATCCCCACCCCCCAAAACCCTGTTTGTTTCTCAGAGTCCATAGTCTTTCATGGTTCATCTCTCCCTCCGATTTCTCTCCCTTCATTTTTCCCTTCCTTCTCCTAATGTCCTCCATGCTATTCCTTATGTCTTAATTTCTACATCTTTTATGGAACAGTAAAGATTAGATTTTCATATACTTTTTCCTTTTACATCTCTCTCTGTATTGTCTGGATTTCAACAAATAAATCCAAGAGAACAGATGTCTAACATGCATTCTGTATTCACAGAAGTAAACCATTAGTCATGTCAAGGTTACTGAGTTCAACCAAGATAAAGATTCCAAATGTAGAGGACAGTTAATGCATTGATGTAAAAATACTGCATCTTCACTTAATATAACCCAATCCAGCTAGGCTATTAATAAGATGTGGGATTTCTTCTCTACCCAGGATTTGGGTTCCATAAACATTTACTGGGCATATTTACATTAGCTAGATGATTTGATAGATGATTTCTTCAGAGTGGCTTCTAACCCTCAGTCAAGAAACAATGAATCATGGATCACTACATCAAAAACTAATGATGTATTGTATGGTGACTAACATAACATAATAAAATTAAATTAAATTAAATTAAAAAAAGAAAAACATATGAGGAGCAATTTTGGATAATCTCTAGTTTCTTGCTTAATTTAATCTCACTTTTCCTTTCTTTAGGGAGTTCATATAAAGTATAAGATAACTATATCTGAAGTCTTTAGAGATCTAAATCTATGGTTTGTTGTTTCTGTGACTCTATTATGGTGGTTTGATTCTTTGGGTATTTGAAGGCTTTTTTTCCTGTGAGCTCATATCTGGTTAAATTTAAACTGTGAGAATCCCAAGGGCCTAAAATGAAGATGCTTTTCTTCAGAGAAAAACTATGTTTGTTTATGTTAAAAGTTAGTTGGTGCTACTGATATGGGGAACCTGGCTTAATGTAGGAGTCTCCAGCTCAGCATCCTCACCTTACTTTATCTTGATGGCAACCCAGTTATCCTTTAAGTCTATTACTGTTTATTTATTTTTTTTATTTAAAAGATTTTATTTATTTATTTGACAGAGAGAGACAGTGAGAGAGGGAACATCAGCAGGGGGAGTGGGAGAGGGAGAAGCAGGCTTCCCGCCGAGCAGGGAGCCTGATGCAGGGCTCGATCCCAGGACCCTGAGATCATGACCTGAGCTGAAGGCAGATGCTTAATGACTGAGCCACCTAGGCGCCCCAAGTCTATTACTGGTTAGAGCAACTTTCTTGAACTCTTGGTTTCAATTCCATGTATATTTTCTTATTTCCTTTCATCATTCTTTTCTCCCTTCTTCTCTTTTCTCTGTCTTTTTCTCTCCCTTTTTTCTGGTTCACTAGGAATTACCCCTTGTGAGTCTAACAATGCATTAAAAAGTATGTTCTTTTAATGAAGATTTAATTATATTGTAGCTCTTCAGTGTATCTAACTTGATATTGTTGAAAGCTGAACTCTCAGTATATGTTTACAACAAATGAATAAATGTGTGTCACTGTGTGTTTAACCTCCCTGCATATTATAACACATTTATGCAAAATGTTACTTGGGAAGACACCTACCAATCTGCTAGAAAAAGTAAGTGAAAACCTTGACAAAATATTTATTATTAGGAGATTAAACCTAAAAATTGACGTTTTTAGTTTTAAAAATACACATGATCATTCTATAAAGATAGTAATTAACATGTGGTGCTCTTATCTCAACAAACAAATTCTTGTCTAAAGGACAAGAATAACTAAATTACAATAAACAAAAATACATTACTATGACTACTTGATTTGTCACTGAAATTATAAAGAAATTGTTTTGGATCAGAATATACCAGTTTTGCAGATATTATCCTTGCATAACACATATTGCTAGAATGATAGGTAATTATGGAAGTCTTTTACTTTTAAGATTTTATTTATTTATTTGAGAGAGAGAGAGAGCATGAGTGGTGGGGAGGGGCCAGGGGAGAGGGAGAAGCAGACTCCCTGCTGAGCAGGGAGCCCAACGTGGGGCTTGATCCTAGGACCCTGAGATCATGAACTGAGCCAAAGGCAGACACTTAACCGACTAAGCCACCCAGGTACCCTTAGAATGATAGGTAACTATGGAAGTCTTGAAAAAAGAAAAGAGACTAAAATGTACTTAAAAGTGTTATATTTTATAATAGGGAAGAATCAAGTAAACTGATCTATTTCTTTTTTACTTTTGTATTCAAATGACTACATTTTTAATTAGTTTAAACTTGAATAAAGACATGCAACTTAATAATACAACTCTAATAATACCATAGGAAGTCTCTTAGGCCAGAGCTTTATGAATATGATTATGAGACTATTAATGTAAAATTAATAATAACAAGTAAGTTTATATTATTTGAGCTCTCATATTTTATTTTATTTTTTATTATGTTCAGTTAGCTAGTACATCATTAGTTTTTGATGTAGTGTTCAATGATTCATTAGTTGCATATAACACCCAGTGCTTATCACAACACATGCCCTCCTTAATACCCAACACCCAGCTACTGCATCCCCCCACCCCTTCCCCTCTGCAACCCTCAGATTGTTTCCCAGAGTCCATAGTCTCTCATGGTTCATCTCCCACTCTGATTTCTCCCCCTTCAGTTTTCCCACCCTTCCCCTATGGTCCTCTGTGCTATTCTTTATATTCCACATATGAGCGAAACCATATGATAATTGTCTTTCTCTGCTTGACTTATTTCACTTAGCATAATCCCCTCCAGTTCCATCCATGTCGATGCAAATGGTGGGTATTCATCCTTTCTGATGGTTGAGTAACATTCCATTGTATATATGGACCACATCTTCTTTATCCATTCATCTGATGAAGGGCATCTTGGCTCCTTCCACAGTTTGGCTATTGTGAACATTGCTGCTATGAACATTGGGGTCCATGTGCCCCTTCTTTTCACTACATCTGTATCTTTGGGGTAAATACCTAGTAGTGCAATTGCTGGGTCGTAGGGTAGCTCTCTTTTTAACATCTTGAGGAAGCTCTAATATTTTAATGCAATACAATCTCAAATATTGCTTTTAGAATTTAGCTTCTGTAAAAAGACATGCATGCATGTCTGTGCATGCACACACATACTCGCACACACATACTCACACACACACACACACACACCATGGCTTATTCATCATTTAAGAAAGGCTCTAGGTTAAAGAGAACAGAAATACACTGATTATGTCCAGTTTGTTTTGTGTGTTATTACTGGTTTTTAAGCTGATGGTTTAAATAAGTATGTTTTAAGAACTATAACAAATCTGTATATCAGGTATAAATAATTTTTTAAAAGTGAAATTCTGTCATATTGTTCAAAACAGGTCAGATAGTGTCAAAAGTGTTGCAGCTGACCCTGATAGATCTTGATACAAAGGAAAAAAGACACAAAAGAGGATTTCTAAAAGGTAAAAACTACTAGCTTTATCTGCTTTGTTTGAGATTGTCAAATTATTCCCAGAAGTGGCCTTCATGGTAACCACATCTTTATAAATAGCATTAGACTCTGTTCTAATGTGATTTTCAGATATGGGTAATATGAATTGGGATAAAGTTAGTTTATTTCAAAACTCCTTGTCATTTTAATCTTCAATGTTAAATTATTAACATTAAAGGCTTTGTTTGCCATGATCTTACAAAATGTGGAAAAGGAGTGGCTGATCTTTAATCTGGAGATTTGATTATAGTAGAAATAGATAAAAAGACATATATTTACCATCAAAAACAACCTTGAGGACAAATATAAAATCATGTCTTGAACTACGTACCTCAAAAATAGCATGAAAATAGTCTCTAGTTCATAGGTCACAGCTAATCCAAAATAATAACAGGCCAAACATGTTGTAGGTGTTGTAAAATAACATTGCATTTTAAAATCTTTAAATTTAATGTATACATTGGTTTTTCAGCTCATTGTTTGTACCTTGTTCACCCTATCTGGATGCTTTCAGTTTAATCCCTAAAAAAAAGCTTCTAGAGAATTAATCCTCATATCACACTTGCCTATTGATATTTCAGGTGCTGTGTGCCTGTTTTATCTATCCTACTTTCATCACTGTAAAAAAAATAATTATTTTTTTCAAACAAGTACCTCAAATTGTACAATATATTTTTCCACTAATGAAATCTGTGAGGTTAAAATAAAGGTAGAGAACACTCCCACCTCATTATATAAGACTAGTTTTCCAACTCATTCCATGAGGCAGTAATTCCCTGATACTAAAACCAGACAAAGACATCACAAGAAAAAAAAAAAAAGCTGTAGAAAAAACCAATTGTGAATATTAGTGCAAAAAATGCTCAACAAAGTATGAGCAATTGAAATTGAGCAGCATGTAAAGATGATTATACACCATAGCCAAGAATGTTTTATCCAAAGACAAAAAGTTCAACATACAAAAAATAGTAAAACTATCTCTTTTTGCAGATGACATGATCTGATATGTAGAAAACCCTAAAAACTCCACAAAACCCTGTGAGAACTAATAAACAAATTCATTAAAGTTGTAAGATAAAAAAATCAGCATACAAAAATCCACTGTTTCTATATACTAATAAAGAATTATCACACAGAGAAATTAAGAAAACAATCTTAATTACAGTTGCATTGAAAAGAATAACATATCTAGGAATAAATTTAATGAAGATGGTAAAAAAAAAACGTACACTGAAAACTACACAATGTTGTTAAAAGAAATTAAAGAAGACACAAATAAATGGAAAGACAACTCATGTTTGTGAATTGGAGACGTGACATTGTTAGAATGTCCATACTTCCCAAAATAATATATAAATTCAATGCAGTCTCTATTAAAGCCCCAATGACAGCTTTTTACAGAAATAGAAAAAACAGTTCTAAAATTCATATGGAACCACAAAAGATCCCAAATGTCTACAGCAATCTAGATAAAAAATAAAATAAAAAGAACAAAGCTTGAAGCATACTTCTTGGCTTAAAATTATATTACAAAGCTACAATAATCAAGAGTATCATACTGGCATAAAAACAGACACACAGATGAGTGGAACAGAATAGAAGGCCCAAAATAAATCCACTCATATATGGTCTACTGATCTTTGACAAAGGTGCCAAAAATACATAATGGACAAAGGATAATCTCTTCAACAAATGGTGCTGTGAAGACTGGATATCCACATGAAAAATAATGAAATTAGACCCTTATCTTACATCTTACATAAACTCAAAATGGATTAAACACTTAAACATAAAACCTGAGACTGTAAAACTCAGATGAAAACATAGGGGAAAAGCTTCATGACAACAGTCTAGGCAATGATTTCTTGGATATACCACCAGAAGCACAAGCAACAAAAGTGAAAAAGACAAGTGTGAATACATCAAACTAAAAAGTTTCCATGCCATAAAAGGAAAACAACACAGTAAAACAGCAACCCACAGAACTGAAGAAAATATTTGCAAACTACACATCTGATAAAGAGTTGATATTCAAAATATATAAGGAACTCCTACAACTCAATAAAAAAGTAAAACAAATAACCTGTTTTGTTTAAGTAAAAGTTATTTAAATAGACTTTTCTCCAAAAAAGACATACAATTGGCTAACAGGTATATAAAAATACAGTCAACATCATTAATCAAGAAAATTCAAATCAAAACCACAATGAGATTTAACCTTACACTTGTTAGGATAGTTATTTAAAAACATAACAAGTGTTTATCTGATAAAGGGTTAGTATCCAAAATATATAAAGAACTTATAAACCTCAACACCTCCCCAAAATAATCTAATTAAAAATGGGCAGAAGACATTAATAGACATTTTTCCAAAGAAGACATATGGATGACCAACAGAAATATGAAAAGATGCTCAACATCACTCATCATCATGGAAGTGAAAATCAAAACTACAATGAGCTATCACTTCACACCTGTCAGGATTGCTAAAATTAATAACACAGGAACCAAAGATGTTGGCAAGCATGCAGGAAAAGGGGAACCCTCTTGCACGGTTGATAGGAATGCAAACTGGTGCAACCACTCTGGAAAACAGCATGGAGTTTCCTCAAAATGTTAAAAATAGAACTACCCTATGATCCAGCAACTTCACTGCTAGGTATTTACCCAAAGAATATAAAAATACTAATTGAAACGGATACATGCATCCCGATATTTATAGCAGCATTATCTACAATAGCCAAATTATGGAAACAGCCCAAATGTCCATTGACTGATAAATGGATAAAGAAGTGATACACACACACACACACAAACACACACACAAACACACAGAGTGGAATATTCCTCAGCCATAAAAAAGAATGAAATCTTGCCATCTGCAACAAGATGGATGGAGCTAGAGAGTATTATGCTAAATGAAATAATTCAGTCAGAAAAAGACAAATACCATATGATTTCACTCATATGTAGAATTTAAGAAACAAAACAAATGAGCAAAGGGGGAAGAAAGGATAGTGAGGCAAACCAAGAAACAGACTCTTAACTATAGAGAACAAACTGATGGTTACCAGAGGGGAGGTGGATGGGGGGATAGGTTAAATAAGTGATGGGGATTAAGGAGTGTACTTATTGTGATGAGCACGGGGTGTTGTATGGAAGTGTTGAATCACTATATTGTACACTGGAAAATAACATCACATTGTCTATTAACTAACTGGAATTTAAATAAAACTTAAAAAGAAAAGATAACAAGCGTTTGTGTGGATATGGAGAAATTGGAACCTTTGTACACTATTGGTGGGAACATAAAATGGAGCAGTCACTATGGAAAACAGTATGGAGGTTCCTTAAAAAATGTAAAATATAAGTACCATATGATGCAGGAATCCCATGTCTGGGTATATATCCAAAATTGAAATCAGGAACTTGAAGTGATATCTGTACTCCCAAATTCATTGCAGCATTATTTATGATAGCATAGATATGGAAACAACATAAATCTCCATCAGTGGATGAATGGATAAAGAAAATGTAGTATATATCCACAATAGAATATTATTCAACCTTAAAAACAAGAAAATCCTGACATATGCAACATGGATGAAACTAAAGGACATTATGCTAAGTGAAATAAACCAGTCAGAAACATAAATGTTGTATGATTCCACAATGTGAAGTATCTAGAATAGCCAAACTCATAGAAACAAAGAGGAGAATCATGGTTGTGTGGGACTGGAGAGAGGGGAATGGAAAGTTGTTCAATGGATACAAAGTTTCAGTTATGCAAGATAAATAAATTCTGAAGATATGGTGTACAACATTGTGCCTATAGTGTTATAGTGAAAAATAATGTATTGTGCACTTAAATTTTATTGAGGATAGATGTCATGTTAAATGTTCTTATCATGATAAAATGATAAAATTATTTTTCATTGTTATAAGTAAAATTTTCTTTAAAATTAAAAAAACACAATCTAATACACTTATTAATAGAATAAAAGGCAAAAACCACATGATCATCTCAATGAAAGCAGAAAAATAACATCACAACTCTAACAAATTTTCATGCAACAAAACTAGGCCTAGAAGGAAACCTCCTCAACCTGATAAAAGGCATCTATGAAAAACCGACTGCTAACGTCATACTTAATGATGAAAGACTGAATTCTTCCCCCCTAATTTCAGGAATAAGACAAGAATTTCCACTCTCACCACTATTGTTCAACATTATACTAAAGACTCTAACCAGGGGAATAAGATAAGAAAAAGAAAGACATACAGATTGGAAAAGAAGTAAAACTACATTTTTAGAAGTCATGATTTTATATGTAGAAAACCTTAAGGAATCTACAGAAAAAAGATATTATAACTAATAACCAAGATCAACAAGGTTGAAGAATACAAAATCGATATAGGAAAATCAATTGCATTTCTATACAAAATTGAAATTAAGAAAACAATCCCATTTACAATTGAATAAAAATATTGAAAAATAAAATACCTAGGAATAAACTTAAAAAATAAGTGTAAAACATATCCTCTGAAAACTACAAAATATTATTGTAAGAAATTAAAGAGAACCTAAATAAGTGGAAAAATATTTCATGTTCATGGATCAAAATACTTGGTACTGTTAAATGGCAATATTGCCCAAATTTGATCAATAGATTCAGTATAATTGCTAATGGAATTCCAGTTGCCTTTTTAGCATAAATTGATTCTGAAATTCTTATGGAAATTTAAAGGACTCAGAATTTCCAAAATAATCTTGAAAAAAAAATAAAAGAACAAGATTAGAGGACTCATATTCTGAAATTTCAAAGGAAAATCTGTGCCCTAAGATGGCTGATCAAGCCAGTGAGAGAGTCCCAGTCCTTGCCCCGGGGCTTTTCCAGGTCTTTCTCCCTGCCCCGCTTTGCGCACGTGCCAAAAGTGCCAAGTATGTGGAAGTAGAAGTGTATAAATTGCCCCCTTTGTTTGTGCTTGGGGCTCAGACTTTTGGAGATCACTCTCCTCTGAGCCCACCTGCATTAAATAAACCTCCTATCTTCCAAGATCTCCGAGTGCCACTTGGTTCTTCCGTCAGGCGATCCAGTCCAGGTTCCGTAACATTTGGTTCCCTGGCTGGGAAATCCAACTGAGCTGGCCCATTGTTGTCACCAGTTTGGGGGCAATGGCAGGGCGGTGACAGAACGAGAGAACGTAATGGAGAAGGCGTGCCCTGCCTAATTTTCAGCAGTCTCCCACTCCGGTCACCTCGGGCCAGCCCTGCTCTGCTGTTCCCGCCAGACTCGAGACTTGGCAGGTGAGGACCTGGTCCCGACGTCGGATTATGGTACGGCCTGGAGCCCCAGGACCCAGATAGGCCCACCCATCGGGGTGGAAGGGGAGCCTGATCACTTCCCAGAGACCTCTTAGAGGTCTCACAGGTAGGGATTCCCAGGGAGGGAATGTAATAACCTCTGGAGTGTGAATGTGTGAGTGAATGTGCAGTCTGACCTGGCTTGCTCAAGTGGACTGATTCTGTGACTCCACAGGCAGGCACCCTTAAGATCCCCAGAAGCCTACAGAGTCTGAGTGGGCCAGTCTGTGATTCCGTGGTGAACGGCATACAGTCTATGGCGGCATCGGAATAGTTTCCAATCATAAGTCACAACGCTGAGACCACTACGGCTAAGCCTCTCCTAAGCTCCTTCAGGACACAACCAGACAGGCATCTGATTGGTCTCCTCACCTCAGGAGGCACCCCCCTCTGTCTCTGTGCCACTGCACATGAGGACAACACCATGAGGTCAGGGCAGAGTAAACCTATGCTTCTAGAGACCATGATCAAAAATTTCAAGAAGGGGTTTTCAGGAGACTATCAACCCTGGCAAGTTGATAACCCTATGTGAATTGGAATGGCCCACCTTTGATGGGTGGCCTTCAGAAGGGACATTGGATGTCCCAACTATTTGTCAAGTATGGCGAATCATAACAGGAGAACCAGGACTCCCTGACCAGTTTCCGTACATTGACCCCTGGCTAGGAATTGCTCAGACCCTTCCCCCCTGGGTGCGATTCACTTGCAATACGCAGGGACAGGCCAGGGTCTTAATTGCCTCATCCAAGCAACCTAAAGAAAATCAGCAAAAGCCCCAGTCTCCACAAATCCTAGCCAGAGATCCCGAGGATGAACTGACCCTGCTCTCACCATACGTACCCCCAAGACTGTCTACACCTGGCCCTTCAGCTCCAGACACTCCACCACCATCAGTTTCACTGGTGCCCCTAGATCCAGAGGATCCACTGGTGCCCCCAGGCCCAGAGGATCCACTGGCATCCCCAGGCCCAAAAGATCCACTTTCTCCAGGACCAGCAGCCAGGCTGTGCCCCAGGCCGGGCCCAAGCACCCTCCAAATGCTGGTGTGAGAGACGCAGGAACCTGAGAGGCACGATGAAGATGGGACGGTCCAACACAGCCATTCCATGATGTATTATCAGCCCTTCTCCACCACCAACTTCCTCAACTGGAAACATGACACCCCATCCTACTCTGAGAAACCACAGGCTTTGGTAGACCTCATAGACTCCCTCTTCCAGACTCATCGGCCAACCTGGGAAGACTGCCAACAGTTACTCCACACCCTGTTTAACACAGAGGAAAAGAGGAGAATAATGAAAGATGCACGGCAGTACCTGGAAGAGCACGCACCAGTGGGAGTCATCAACCCTGCTGCCTGGGCTAATATGGCTGCACCCAAAGAGCGCCTAGCATGGGACTTCACCACAACCTAGGGACAGGCCCACATCCACCAGTACCAGGAAGCCCTCCTCCAGGGAATCCAGGCAGGAGGTAAAAACCCATGAACATGACTAAGGTATCCTCGGTCACAACCAGAGAAGTCCCCCAGGGACTACTATGAAAGACTATGTAAAGCCTACAGGATATACACTCCATTTGACCCCGAGCCACAGGAAAGCCAACAGATGGTAAACACCTCCTTTGTGCCTCAGGCTGCCCCAGACATCAGAGAAAAACTTCAGAAACTAGAGGGTTTCGCCAGGATGAACATCACCCAACTAATAGAGATTGCCAATAAGGTCTACATGAACAAGGAGGTCACAGCTGAACGGGAAGCTGACAAAAAGATGAAGCCTCCACACCACCACCCTGAAAGAAAAGGACAACACAAAGATGGGGAGACCCCAACTACCGAAAAGGGGGAAACCCAGAACCCTCTTGGCAAGTGATCAATGTGCCTACTGTAAAGAGAAAGGACATTGGAAAAACGAATGTCCCAACTGGGGAAAGGCTCAAAAGCCCAGCTGCTACAAGGAAAAACCCTAAAGGAGGACCTCATAGGCCTTGCGGGAATGGACTCAGACTGAGGGGAACTGGGCTCTTTCCTCCTTGGCCCCCATGAGCCCATGGTCAAAATGAAGGTAGGGGGTCAACCAGTGACTTTTATGGTTGATACTGGGGCCGAGCACTCTGTTGTCACCTCCCCAGTGGCACCTTTCAGCAAAAGGCCTGCAACCATCCTTGGGGCCACCAGGACACGGATGATACTACAGCCCTTTTGCCCGGCTCATCAGTGCAAACTCAGGGGCCACAAGGTCCGACATGAATTCCTTTATCTGCCTGATTGCCCCATCCCTCTCCTGGGCCAAGACATACTCTCCAAGCTTAAGGCTCAGATAACCTTTGAGCCCACTGGACACACTAGCCTCCAATCGAACCCAAGGCAAGAGGAGATGGGGTCTCTAATACTAGCAATTACCATGCCAAGGGAAGAAGAATGGAGGCTATTCTGTGCCCAGGCCCAATCAATCAACCTGCTGGAGTTCAGACTCACCTTCCCTTCAGTATGGGCTGAAAACAACCCACCTGGACTAGCCCGGAATCGGGCCCCTATCATTGCTGAACTGATCCCAGGAGCCCAACCTCAGAGGCAAAGGCAATACCCCCTTCCACAAGAAGCTAAGATCAGCATCCAAGAACATCTGACAAAACTCAAAGAAGCAGGTATTCTAGTCGAGTGCCAGTCGGCCTGGAATACCCCACTCCTGCCAGTCAAGAAGCCAGGAGGGGGATACTGACCAGTTCAAGACCTGCGGGCCATCAATAAGGTGACCATCTCTCTGCACCCAGTGGTCCCAAATCGATACACCCTCCTCGGCCAAATCCCAGGGTCAGCCAGATGGTTCACTTGCCTAGATTTGAAGGATGCCTTCTTCTGCTTCCGCTTAGCTCCCCAGAGCCAGCCACTATTTGCCTTTGAATGTTCTGAACCTGATATAGGATGCCAGATGTGACTGACTTGGACGCACCTCCCGCAGGGGTTTAAAACTCACCAACTCTCTTTGGGGAAGTGCTGGCTGTGGACCTCACCATCTTCCCAAGAGGGGCCACATGATGCACCCTCCTCCAGTATGTGGATGACCTCCTTCTCGCCAGTGACACACAAAAAGACTGCACAAAAGGCACAAAGGCCCTCCTACAGCTCCTGTCAGACTCAGGATACCTAGCCTCATGGAAGAAGGCACAAATCTGCGAACAACAGGTCTGATACCTTAGTTTCCTCCTCAGCCAAGGGAAAAGAGAACTAGGGCAAGAGAGGAAAAGGGTCTTCAACTCCTTACCACAACCCCAGACAAAAAGGGGCCTACAAGAATTCCTGGGGGCTGCAAATTCTGCCGCATCTGGATCCCTGGGTTCTCGGCAATAGCAAGACCCCTTTTATGATCTCTTAGGGGGACCAGATCGAGAGCCCCCTGCCTGGACTGAGGAAGCAGAAGCCGCTTTCACAGAGATAAAGACCACCCTGGGGCGGGCTCCAGCCCTGAGCCTACCAGATGTAGAAAAACCCTTCAATCTCTTTGTGCATGAAAAAGAAAAAATTATGCTCAGGGTACTCACCCAGACTGTTGGACCCTGGCAACGGCCAGTTGCTTACCTGTCAAAGAAGCTGGACCCAGTGGCAATGGGATGGCCACCGTGCCTCAGGGCGCTGGCAGCCACAGTCCTACTCATCAAGGAGGTGGAAAAACTTACCCTGGGGCAAGAACTTAACGTCAAGTTCCCTCATGCAGTTGTGTCCCTCATGAACGCACAGGGACACGGCTTCCTTTCCAACTCTTGGCTAGCACAATACCAAGAGCTCCTTTGCGAAAACCCACAGGTCACCCTCGAAACAATAAGGACATTAAATCCAGCAACCTTTCTCCCCACGGAAGAGGGGGAACCAGACCATGACTGCTCCGAGGTGACTGATGAAGTCTACGCAAGCCGTCCAGATCTGCGGGATCAAGCCATAAAGAATCCAGAGCTCACGCTGTTCAGCGATGGCAGCAGTTACCTACAAGAGGGTGCCCAGAAAGCGGGTTATTCAGTAACCACAACCACTGAAGTCCTAGAAGCTAAGGCATTACCAGCTAGATGGTCAGCTCAACGGGCTGAATTATATGCCTTAGTCTGAACCCTCACCCTCGGTGAAGGCAAGTGAGTCAACATCTATACTGACTCTTGGTACACCTTTGCTACTGTACATATACATGGAGCCATCTACAAGGAAAGGGGCCTCCTAACTCCCACAGGAAAAGCTATCAAGAGCAAGGAGGAGATACTGAGACTCCTCGAAGCCATCTGGCTTCCAAAGGAAGTAGCAATCCTGCACTGTAAGAGACACCAGAAAGGAGACGACCCCATAGCTTGGGGAAATCGTCTGGCAGATGAGGCAGCCAAGACCTCAGCCAGTGAGGACATGGACAGAGCCCCTTCCCTCACCATGGCCCTAACACCCCCGGAAGAAGTCCTTCCATCCAGTTACACTAAAAAGGAAAAGAAATGAGCCATGGCTGAGGGAGCCACGCTGACTGAAAAGGGATGGTGGATGATGCCAAATGGGCACATCTTTTTTCCAACAGCAACTGGAGGGCATCTAGTCAAGGAATACCACCAACTCATTCATCTGGGAAAAACTGCATTAGAGGTCCTTCTCAAGAAGCACTACTACATCAGTCAGCTGCCAGCACTATGCTGAGCAACAAGTGAATGATACATAACATGTGCTAAAAATAATGCTTGGTCTGCACCACGGCCCCCGCCAGGTGTCCAGAGGACAGGAACAACCCCCTTCGAAGATCTAGAGGTAGAATTCACAGATGTGCAGCCAAGCAGAGGGTTCAGATATCTCCTAGTAATAGTATGCACATACTCTGGGTGAGTCAAAGCCTTCCCGACTAGGACAGAGCAAAGCCGGGAAGTAACTAAAGTCCTCTTGCAGGAGATTGTGCTCCGGTTCAGCCTGCCATTAACAATCGATAGTGACAATGGATCCACATTTGTGGCAGACATTGTACAGGTCTTGACCAAATCTCTCAACATCACCTGGAGACTCTACACCGCTTACTGGCCCCAAAGTTCAGGGAAAGTGGAGCAAATGAATCTCACCCTCAAGGGAACCTTAGCAAAGTTTTGTCAGGAGACTAACCTCCCATGGCCGGATCTGCTACCCCTAGCTATCCTGCGTGCTAGCTGCACGCCCGGGACATCAGGTTTGTCCCCATTCGAATTAATATATGGATGGCCTCCCTAGTGCTTGGGAAGCCTTCCAGGAAACTTGCATCAAGTTGGAGATAAAGGGATATAGGAGCAGCTTCAGACCCTGGGGGCCACTCTAAATAAATTACAAAAGTACACCATCGAGAGGGCCCCAATCTCCTTAGGGTCTCAGGTACACTCCTTCCAGACAGGGGACTCAGTTTGGGTCAAAGATTGGAAGAAAGACCCCCTCAAACCGCAGTGGACAGGGCCCCACACTGTTGTTCTAACCGCCCCTACTGCCCTCAAGGTCTCAGGTGTCACCCCATGGGTCCACCACTCCAGAGTGAAGAGAGCTCATCATTTGGATGAGGAGCCACACCAGTGGAGAGTCCAGCCAGATTTCACGAACCCACTCCAGCTTCACCTTAGACAAGACCCCACTGACTGATGGACACCTGCTCATTGTGGTCCCTGGCTCTCATTGGCATGATTTCCCTCATCTTGGGAATTGGACTCTACCCTGTTGCCCATCCTGACTGGACTTTCCCCAGAGGCTTACTATTGTCATTGCTTTTTGGGTGTCCCTAAGGTGTATTACTGCACTTCCTTGTCCACGGGTTTCATCTGCTGACGGGTTAGCCATGATGGCTCCCTCTACCTAAGGTCATAGATCCCACTTTTATTGGCCCTCTGCTGTCTACTCCTGAGTGCATTTCACCATGGTTTTCCTGGCCCCAGTCAGTCCTGGTTTTCTGTTACCTGGTGTGCTGTTCCTCCTCACTGACACTAGCTTGCCCAGCCAGGCAAGGTGGGCAAACTCTCGTATCACTGTTACAGGCAAATGGACTTTCCAGCTTATCCCCCTCAATCCTGCACCAGTACCCCCACTGACTTCTTCCACCTGGAATGGACATACACCAAAGGTTAACCTCCATTTTGATGGATGCCAGCTTCTTGATACCTCCTGGGAACCTCATAGACAGTGTTCCTACCATGGCCCTCACTCTGGTTACTGGCTGGTAGATATCTACATCTGTGGGGGCCCTATGCCTCAACAGACAAACACCTGCCCTCAGTTCTGCTCGCGAGCCTGGGGATGTGAGTCATGGGTGGTGACTTGGCCGGGAATGGAACGATGGTCCACCAGGTGGCGCCTCAAACAGCGCAGTGACATCCAGATTTCCTTGTCATGCAACACCAGCCCATCCTCTTGCCCTAACAATCACTGTATACTGCTCACCCTCTCAGTCTTGGAACCCAATGCCACATCATGGGCTACAGGAATCATTCTCCTATTGGGCCAATATCACCCTATGGGGACCGACACCATGGCCAAATTTATGATTAAGTCCATGTTCACTCCAAGCCTTACAGTCAACCCCCAAAGTCAGACAGAAAATAACTCGCCCTGGCACATTCCTGGGTCCCCCATCCACACGCAGCAAGCATCTACAGCGCAACTGTTAGGTATGATTAACACCTCCCACCAAGTGCTTAACCACTCAAATCCACCCCTAGCATCTGACTGCTGGATCTGTACGAAGCCCGGTCCTGTCCAATACCTAGGTGTCATCCTCAACCAATCTACCATGTCACCTCCCACCTCGGCACCGGGGACCTCAGATTATCCCTTTCTGGCTCTGGTACAGCTGTATGGCAACTCTTCCTCTCCCATCATGGACCACAGTCGGGTCTGTGCACCTAACAACACTTTTCTGACCTGTGATCAAGGTGTATACATCTGCATCACCCCACGTGATCAGTCATGCCACTTGTCAGTCTCTTACCCGATCTTTCAGTCCTCCCCAGGAGTGATGCCCCACACATATGGAGACTTCCTAGCTGCCCTTGATGCACCCCGACAGCCATCCCTCTTTTCGTGAGCCTGCTGGCCGCATCAGGTGTTGCCCTCGGCGCCACTGGGGTCAGGATGTCTCAGGTTCAGTACCAGGGGTTAACTCAACAACTCATGGTGGATTTTTCCACCCTCACTCAGTTGGCCCTGGCCCTGCAGTGCCAACTCAATTCACTGGCCTCAGTGGTCCTCCAAAACAGGCCCAGGGTTTGACTTGCTCACAGCCATGCAAGGGGGGTTCTGCCTCTTCTTACAGGAAGAATGTTGTTTCTATGCTAATGAGTTGGGGGTGGTCCAAGAAACTCTGACCCAATTATAGGAACGAGTACATTGCTGGTGGGAAACACTCCAGTGGACCACTTGGTGGGATACCCTCTCACAATGGTTCTCTTGGTTCATCCCCCTCGTTGGCCCCCTCCTATTGCTTCTCCTCATAGTAGCATTTGGTCCTTATGTTCTTTTTTTTTAATTTTATTTTATTATGTTATGTTAATCACCATACATTACATCATTAGTTTTTGATGTAGTTGTCCATGATTCATTGTTTGCATATAACACCCAGTGCTCCATTCAATACATGCCCTCTTTAATACCCATCACCAGGCTAACCCATCCACCCACCCCCCTCCTCTCTAGAACCATCAGTTTCTTAGAGCCCATAGTCTCTCATGGTTTGTCTCCCCCTCCGATTCCCCCCCTTCATTTTTCCCTTCTTACTATCTTCTGGTCCTTGTATTCTTAATGTCCTTACTAGGTTTATCACTACTCAAATTGCTAAAAGCAGACTCCAATTGCTCTTTACTCACTATCGCCCCTTAGAAGATGAAAATGATGCCCTCTAAACTAGGTGTTCAAAGGGGGGAATGATAAGGAAAATCTGTCCCCTAAAATGGCTGACCAGGCCAGCAAGAGAGTCCCAGTCCTTGCCCCGGGGCTCTTCCGGGTTCTTCTCCCTGCTCTGCTTCACGCACGCACCAAAAATGCCAAGTATGTGGAAGTAGAGGTGTATAAATTGCCCCCTTTGTTTGTGCTTGGGGCTCAGACCTTTGGAGATCACTCTCCTCTGAGCCCGCCGGCGTTAAATAAACCTCCTATCCTCCAAGATCTCTGAGTGAAGCTTGGTTCTTCCATTGGGCGATCTAGTCCAGGTTCCGTAACATTACTATAAGCTTATAGTAATCCAGCCATTGCAGTACTGGCATAAGGATAGACATATAGATAATGGAATATAATTGAGAGTCCAGAAATAAACCCTTACTTTTATAGTTATGTGATTTTTGACAAGGGTGCCAACATAATCCATTGAGGAAATGAGTGTTTTCAATAAATTGTGCTGGTACAATTGGATATCCACATGCAAAAGAATGAAATTAGTTCCCTATATAACACCAAACACAAAAATTAACTCAAAAGTGTTCATGGATTTAAGTATAAGAGTTAAAATTATAACACTCTTAGATCAAAGAATAGGAGTCTATCTTCAGATAGTGTGTTTTTTTCTTCAAGAATCAAAGAACAGGACGGTATCTTCAAGGAGTACCCTTTGGTTTTTGCAAAGGATTCATAGATATGACAACAAAAACATATGTGGTAAAAGAAAATAATAAACTGAACATCAAAACCTTTTGTTCATTGACAAATACTGTGAAGAAAGTGAAAAGACAATCCATAGAATGGGATAAAATATTTGCAAATCATGTGTCTGATAAATGCCTTATATATATCCAGAATATATAAAGAATTTTTAAAAGTTGGAAACAAAAAAGGCAAACATTTCAATTTAAAAACGGAAAAAGGACTTAAATAGATATTTCTCCAGAAAAGATATGCAAATGGATAATAAATTCCTCAAAAGATTCCCCAAGTCATTATTCATCAAGGAATGAAAATGAAAACCACAAGTTAACAGTTCATATCCACTAGAATGGCTATAACCAAAAAGGAAAATAATAAGTATTGGAAAGGATGGGGAGAAACTGGAACCCCTACATTGCTGGTAGGAATATCAAATTCTGTAGCCACTTCAGAAAACAATGTGGCAGCTCCTGAAGTGGTTAAATGTAAGATTACCATATGACCCAGCAATTCTACTCTTAGGTATATACACAAGAGAAATAAAAAATATAAATATATACAAAAAATATACAAACATTTATAGTAGTATTATATATAATAGCCAAAATGTGGAAACATTCCAAATGTCCATCTACTGATGAATGGATAAACAAAATGTAGTCTATCCATAGAATAGAATAATATTAAGACACAAAATAATGATTCATTCTACATCATGGGTGAAGCTTGAAATCATATAAGTGAAAGAAACAAGACACAAAAGGACACATATTGTATCATTCCATTTTAAATATCCAGATTAGGCTAATCCATAGAGATCAAATCAGATTAGTGGTTTCCAGAGGCTGAGGGAAGGGGAATGGGTAGTGACATCTAATAGGTACAGGATTGGTTTGTTCGTTTGTTTGTTTGGTTTGGTTTATGAATATGTTCTTGAGTTAGATAGTAGGGAAGTTTGCACAACCTTGATAATATAATAAAAAACACTAAATTTCACACTTTAAATGGGTGAGCTTTGTTATATATGGAGTGCATCTCAATTTTGTTTTTAAAAAATGAAGGAAATGAAGAGAGATTTCTGCCTCCAAAAGATTGAGTAGATATATACATTTTTCCTATTCCTCCCTTTAAGTACCACTAAAACCTCTGGGCATTTTTTATATAAAACATAAGGATACTCTGAAAATGTACAGAGGAAGGAAGATCAGTTAGTGACTTCAGAACCTAGAGAATAACATGGAAGTGATGTCCCTGGCCTTTCCTTTTGTCTCATATATCCCTGACTGAATAATAGAAAAGATAACAATTCAGAAACACCGATTGGCATTCACATGCACGTGTGCATGTGTGCACGCGTGCACGTGCACGCACACACACACACACACACAGTCCCCAAGAAAAGCAAGCTCTCTCTAGCCAAAATATCAGGAATGGGTAGTTTAGCAATACTAAAAATTTTAGACAACTACTCTACTTCAAACAAATATCCCTGAAAAATCTACAGTCCCACTCCCACCATACCAGCAAAGGCCAAGTGGAAAACCTAATCTTCACCCTTGCCAGGCTGTAATGAAGTGTCCTAATGCCTATCAAACTCTCTTCCCCCTTCACCCACCAAGGATTGTGTTAGAGAAGAGGGCTCAGTGGAGATTCAGGCATGCTTAGCAGTAATGAGACCACCCAGCCCCCACAAACACACAGTGTCAGTGGAGACTACATGGAAAGCTTAGACTTCCATCTTCTAACCAGTAACTTTCACCTTCCTACCTGGGGTGGTATCAGACAAAAGTCACTGGAAAGTCAAGACTGTCACCACTGCCAAGTGGGAATGAGGCTATCTGCTCCAGCAGTCTGAGGCAAGGCCATATGTGAGAGTGGTAACCCCTTCCAGACAGAGTGGTATCAACAGAATTAAGAGCCTGAACTCCTACTCCCACCCAACACTAACTTAGTACCACTTCACCCCAGAATATCAATAGAAACAGAGGGGAGAATCTAGACTCCCATCCACACTTGGTAAAAATGAGGCGGTCTTGCCTCCATTACCTCACTGGATCTATGTCAACAGAGGTCAAAGAAAATGCAAGATTTAAATAAGATCCAGAGTCTCATAATACTTACATTTTCCAGGTGACAATTAAAAAAATAACTTGTCAAACCAAGAAACCCAGAATATCTCAACTTTAATGACGAAAGACAATGAACAACCACTAATACTAAGATTTCACAGATATTATAACTTTCTGAAAAGGATTTTAAAACAGTCACTATAAAAATGCTTCAATAAACAATTACGAAGATACATGAAACAAATGGAAGAATAGAAAATATCAGTAAAGAAATGGAAAGTTACAGGAAAAAATAAATAAATAAAAAATTTCAAGAGGCAGCAAATGACTATTTCACTACTAAAATCACAATAACCAGAATTTCAAAACTCAATGGGTAGGCTCAATGGAAAGAAAGGAGAGGTTAGAGGAAAGAATCAGTGAATTTCAAGACAGAAAAATAAAAATAACCTAATCTGGAAAAGAGAAACAAAATGCACTTAAAAAAAAAAAAAAAAAAAAGAAAAAAAACAGTGAGAGAACGAGCTACAGAAGTATGTGGACTATATCAAAGATCCAACATTTGTGTCATTGGGGTCTCAGGAAAGAAGAAAGAAGGCAAGGCCAAAAAGCTACTCAAAGAAATAAGGTCTGAAAACTTCCCAAATTTCTCAAAAGATAAACCAACCGATTCAAGACTCTGAGTAAATTCCAAAAAGAATATATCCAAAGAAATCTTCACCAGACACATCATAGTCAAATTTTAAAATTAACAACAAAGAAAATCTTGAAAGTAGCCAGAGGATAACAACCCATTACTTATTGGAGGAAAAGCAATTTATTTATTTATTTAAATGTTTCAAGTTTTTATTTAAATTCTAGTTAACATGTAGTGTAGTATTATTTTCAGGAGAATTTAGTGGTTCATCACTTTCATATAACAACTAGTGATCATCACAAGTATCCTCCTTAATACCCGACATCAATTTAGCCCATCCTCCACTTACTTTCCTCTAGCAACTGGTTTGCCTCTCTCTCTCTCTTTTACTTTCCTTACATTCATCTGTTTTGTTTCTTAAATTCCACATATGAGTGAAATAAAATGGTATTTGTCTTTCTCTGACTGACTTATTTCACTTAGCATAATACATCCTATCTCCATCGATGTCATTGCACATGGCAAGATCACATTCCTTTTTATGGCTGAGTAATATCCCATTATATGTGTATGTGTGTGTGTGTATATATATATATGTGTGTGTGTAAATATATGTATATATATAGTACGTATATATATATATTGTGTACACACACACACACATATTGTGTATATGTATACAATACACCAGGGTCCATATGTATTTTTGTATCCTTTGGGTAAATACATAGTAGAGCAATTGTTGGGTCTTAGGGTAGTTCTATTTTTAACTTTTTAAAGAACCTCCATACTGTTTCCCAGAGTGGCTGCACCAGCTTCCATTCCCACCAACAGTGTAAGAGGGTTCCCCTTTCTCTGCATCCTCACCAACGTCTGTTGTTTCCTGTGTGGTTAATTTTAGCCATTCTGACAGATGTGAAGTGGTATCTCATTGTGGTTTTTTTTTAATATTTTATTTATTTATTTGAGAGAGAGTGAGAGAGATGGAGAGAGAGAGAGCATGCATAGAGGGAGAGGAAGAGGGAGAAGCAGACTCCCTGCTGAGCAGGAAGCCTGATGCAGGGCTCAGTCCCAAGACTCTGAGATCATGACCTGAGCTGAAGCCAGGCGCTTAACCAAGTGAGCCACCCAAGCGTCCTTCATCGTGGTTTTGATTTTATTTCCTTGATGATGAGTGATATTGAGCATCTTTATATGTGTCTGTTAGCTGTTTGTATGTCTTCTTTAGAAAAATATCTATTCATGTCCTCTGCCATTTCTTAACTGGATTATTTGTTTTTTGGGTGTTGAGTTTGATAAGTTCTTTATAGATTTTGAATACTAACCCTTTACCAAATATCCCATTTGCAAATGTTGTCTCCAATTCTGTAGGCTGCCTTTTAGTTTTGTTGATTGTTTCCTTCACTCTGCAGAAGCTTTTTATCTTGAAAAAGTCCCAATAGTTCATTTTTGCTTTTGTTTCCCTTGCCACAGGAGACTTATTTAGAAAAAAAAAAAAAATTGCTTCAGTAGATGTCAGAGAAGTTACTGCCTGTAGTCTTTTCTAGAATTTTATAATTTAGGCCTCACATTTAGGTCTTTCATCCTTATTGAATTTATTTTTGTGTGTGGTGTAACAAAGTGGTCTGGTTTCATTCTTCTGCATGTTGCTGCCCAGTTTTCCTAACTCCATTTGTTGAAGAGACTTTTTTCCATTGGATACTTTTTCCTGCTTTGTCAAAGATTAGTTGACCATATAGCTGTGAGTGCATTACTGGGTTTTCTATTTTGTTCCATTGATCTATGTATCTGTTTTTGTGTCAGTACCATACTGCAGCTGATGACTACAGCTTTGTAATATAGCTTGAAGTCCAGAATTCTGATGCCTCCAGCTTTGCTTTTCTTTTTCAAGACTGCTTTGGCTATTCAGGAACTTTTATGGTTCCATACAAAATTTAGGATTATTTGTTCTAGCTCTGTGAAAAATGTTGGTGGTATTTTGACAGGGATTGCATTAAATGGATTGCTTTGGGTAGTATAGACATTTTAACAATACTTGTTCTTCCAATCCATAAGTATGGAATGTTTTTCTTTTTCCATTTCTTTGTGTCATGTCCAACTTCTTTCATAAGTTTTTTATAGTTTTCAAAGTCCAGATCTTTTACCTCTTCGGTTAGGTTTATTCCTAGGTATTATATAGTCTTGGTGCAATTGTAAATGGGATTGATTCAACAATTTCTCTTTCTGCTGCTTCATTATTGGTGTATAAAATGCAACAGTTTTCTGTACATTGATTTTGTATCCTGTGACTTTTCTGAATCTGTATATCATTTGCAGTAACTTTTTGGTGGAGTCTTTTGTGTTTTCTACGTAGAGTATCATGCCATCCATGAATAGTGAATGTTTGACTTCTTCCTTGCTGATTTGGATACTTTTTATTTCTTTTTGTTGTCTGATTACTGAGACTAGGACTTCCAGTACTATGTTTAATAACAGTGATGAGAGTGGACATCCATAGAGGAAAAGCTCTCAGTTTTTCCCTATTGAGGATGATATTACCTGTGTGTTTTTTGTATATGCCCTTTATGAGGTTGAATTATGTTCCCTGTATCCTTTCTTGAAGGTTTTTATCAAGAATGGATGCTGTACTTTGTCAAATGCTTTTTCTGCATCCAACAAGAGGATCAGGCGGTTCTTATCATTTTTTTATTTATGTGTTTCACATTGATTGATTTGTGAATAAATCCCACGTGGTTGCTGTGAATAATTCTTTTAATGTATGGTTGGATTTAATGTCCTAGTATCTTGCTGAGAATTTTTGCTTCCAGGTTCATTCAGGGATACTGGCCTGTAATTCTCCTTTTTAGTGGGATCTTTGTCTGGTTTTGGAATCAATCTAATGCTGGCCTCATAGAATGACTTTGGAGGTTTTCCTTCCATTTCTATTTTTTGTAATTGTTTGAGAAGAATATGTATTAACTCTTTTTAAATGTTTGGAAGAATTCTGTTGGGAAGCCATCTGGCCCTGGACTTTTGTTTGCTGGCAGATTTTTGATTACTGTTTCAATTTCTTTGCTGGTTATGGGTCTGTTCAGGTTTTGTATTTCTTCCTGTTTAAGTTTTTGTAGTTTATATGTTTCTAGGAATTTATCCATTTCTTCCCAGTTGCCGAATTTGTTAGCATCTAATTTTTCATAATATTCCTTTATAATTGTTTGTATTTCTGTGCTGTTGGTTGTGATCTCTCCTCTCTCATTTGTGATTTTATTTATTTGGATCCTTTCTCTTTTCCTTTTGGTAAGTCTGGCCAGAGGTTTATCAATTTTATTAATTCTTTCAGAAAACCAACTCCTAGTTTCACTGATCTGTTTGCTGGAGTTTTTTCATAACATTTATTTGTGTTCTAATATTTATTATTTCCCTTCTTCTGCTGGCTTTAGGCTTCACTTGCTTTCCTTTTCTAGCTTCTTTAGGTGAAATGTTAGGTTGTGTGTTTGAGATTTTTCTTGCTTCCTGAGGTAAACCTGTATTGCTATATACTTCCATCTTTGGACCACTTTTGCTGCATCCCCAATGTTTTGGACCATCATATTTTTATTTTCATTTGTTTCTATGTACTTTTTTTATTTTTTCTTTAACATCCTGGTAAACCAATTCATTCTTTAGTAGAACGTTCCTTACCCTGCATACATTTGTGGTCTTTCCAATTTTTTTCTTGTGGTTGACTTCAAGTTTCATAGCATTGTGGCCCAAACATAAGCATGGTATGACTTCAACCTTTTTGTATTTGTTAAGGCCTGATCTGTGACCCTGTGTGTGATCTATTCTGGAGAATACCCATGTGCACTCAAAAATAATGTGTATTCTGCTGTTTGAAGATGAAATGTTCTGAATATATCTGTTAAGGTGATCTGGTCCAGTGGATCATTCAAAGTCATTTTTCCTTGTTGATTTTCTGCTTAGATGATCTGTCCATTGCTGTAAGTGGGGTGTTAAAATCCCCTACTGTTATTGTATTATTATCAATGAGTTCCTTTATGTTTGTTATTAATTGACTTATGTATTTGGGTGCTCCCAAGTTGGGTGCATAAATATTTACAATTGTTAGATCTTCTCCTTGGATAGATACTTTTATTATGATATAGTGCCCTTCTTCAACTCTTGTTACAGTCTTTGGTTTAAAATCTAGTTTGCCTGATATAAATGTTCATACTCTGGGTTTCTTTTGATGTCCATTAGCATGATAAATGGTTCTCCATCCCCTCACTTTCATTCTGGAGGTGACTTTAGGTCTAAAATGAATCTTTTGTAAGCAGTATATAGATGGGTCTTTTTTAAAAATTCATTCTGATACCCTATGTCTTCTGATTGGTTCATTTAGTCCATTTACATTCAGAGTGATTGTTGATAGATATGAATTTAGTGTTACTGTATTACCTGTAAAGTCAGTGTTTCTGGAGATTTTTTCTGATTCTGTCTAGTCTTTGTTGTTTTTTGTCTTTCTTTACCACTCAAAGATTTACCTTTAACGGTTCTTGCAGGGCTGGTTTAGTGATCATGAACTCTTTTATTTTATCTTGTTTTTTGTTTGTCTGGGAAACTATCTCTGCTTGTATTCTGAGGGACAGCCTTGCTGGATAGTATTCTTGGCTGCAGATTTTTCCCATTCAACACTTTGAATATACCATGCAACTGTGTTCTGGCCTATAAGTTTCTGTGGAGATATCTGCTGCTAACCTTATTTGTCTTCCCTTATAAGTTAGGGATTTCTTTTCCTTTTCTGCTTTCATTAGTTTTTCCTTATCTCTGTATTTTGCATATTTTACTACAATATGTTTTGGTGTTGGCCTGTTTTCTTGATTTTGATGGGAGTTCTCTTTGCCTACTGGACTTGTATTTAGTATATATTAGAACTCTCAAATTTCAAGATGTCCATTGACAGATGAATGGATAAAGAAGAGGTGGTATATATATATGATGGAATACTATGCAGCCATCAAAAGGAATGAAATCTTGCCATTTGCAATGACGTGGATGGAACTGGAGGGTATTATGCTGAGCGAAATAAGTCAATCAGAGAAAGACATGTATCATATGACCTCACTGATATGAGGAATTCTTAATCTCAGGAAACAAACTGAGGGTTGCTGGAGTAGTGGGGGTGTGGGAGGGATGGGGTGGCTGGGTGATAGACATTGGGGAGGGTATGTGCTATGGTGAGCACTGCGAATTGTGTAAGACTGTTGAATCACACACCTGTACCTCTGAAACAAATAATATGTTAAAAAAAAAAAGAAGAAGAAGATAGCAGGAAGGGAAAAATGAAGGGAGGGAAATTGGAGGGGGAGATGAACCATGAGAGTCTATGGACTCTGAGAAACAAACTGAGGGTTCTGGAGGGGAGGGGGGCGGGGGGATGGGTTAACCTGGTGATGGGTATTAAAGAAGGCACGTACTGAATGGAGCATAGGGTGTTATATGCAAACAATGAATCATGGAACAGTACATCAAAAACTAATGATGTAATGCATGGTGATTTACATAACATAATAAAAAAAAATGTAAGAAAAAAAAAGAACTCTCAAATCTCAGCAATATGAAAACAAGAAAACCCGTTAGAAAATGGGGATAAGACATGACGAGATGTTTCAACAAAAAGGATATACAGACAAAGGGGCTCAATATCACTAGCCATTAGAGATATGCAAATTAAAATCACAATGATATCACTACACACACCTATGAGAACAGCTAACTTTAAAAAATGAAAAAAAGGACAACACAAAATGCTGGCAAGGATGTGAAAAACTTGGAACACTCATATATTGCTGTTGGGAGTATAAATATGGCCCAGCTACTCTGAATGACAATTTGGCAGTTTGTTGTAATCTATATATACACTTCCTATGTGACCCAGCAATTGCACTTTTGGACATTTGTCCTGGAGAAATGAAAGTTATATTACATAAACACTTATACATAAATGTTCATGGAAGCTTTATTAATAACATGGAAAAATTGGAAACAAGATATCCTACAATGGATGAATGGTTACACAACTACTCAGCAACAAAATGGAAAAATTATTGACACATGCAACACTTTGGATGAATATTAAGAGAATTATGCTGAGTGAAATACAAGCTAATCACAAAAAGTCATATAATGTATGATTCCATTTTTAGAACATTCTTAGAATGATGGAATTATAGAGATGGAAAACAGATTAGTGGTTCTCAGAAGTTAAGGATAATGGGGTAGGGATAGATAATAAGGGAATAGCAGAAGAGAAACCTGTGGTGATGAAACATGTATAGATTTGTGGTGGTGGTTACACAAATCTATACATGTGATATAATTCCATAGAAAGATACACACACAGACATACACACCAATGATTGTAGGTAAAACTGGTGAAATATGAATAAGGTATGTGGTTATAGCAATGTAAATTTTCTGACTTTCATGTTATAATTATATAAGATATTGCTACTGGGAGAAATATTTGAAGGAAACACAAGATCTTTCTGTATTCTTTTTGAAACTTATTGTCAATCTACAATTGTTTCTAAATAAAAAAAATTAAATGAAGTTAATTCAAAGAAAATTTCCAAACTTTGTGTAGTGAAAGTATCATAGCCAATGAGGTTTAACCAAGAATGATTCTTGCTAAAAGAAAATTTCTAGTGAGATACGTCCTTTTGTCCTCTCATTTCTATTTAGAATCACTGAAAAAATCACATAAAATGCATGGAACTATATATTCCACTTTCCTTTGTGTATTTTAGCTTCATCACAAAGTTTATTTGTAATGATGTTTGTATTTTAGTTGGCTCGATACATTTGTCTCTCTTATTCAAGATAATATGATATTCAGAAGATATATTTTCTATTTTAACCAGAGTCAATATTCATTTCCCAACACCTAAATAGTGCCACTTGGTCTGAAAGATTTAGTATAGTATCTAACATTGTCTCAGTAATGAAAAGAGAAAAACACTTGATTGAAGAGAGAACATTTAAATTATTATAGTGTCAATATTTAGCCCAAATCCTGCTCTAAACTGAAATTAGTCCATTTGCATAAAAACAAATATGATAATTCTTTTATCCTAGATGAAATATACTTTAGATTCTTATGATCAAAGGAAGTTAAAATTATTAGCTTCTCATCTGTAGCCTGTGGACTGATTTAAAATGTAATGATTCAGTGGGCTCAGATCTTGAGCTAGATGATAAATTTATTTTTCCACTGTTTCTATAGAATTCAAGACTTGATCATCAGTGCTTCTTGCACATGTGAAGTTATCAATAAATAAATTCAATACAAAATGCAAAATATCACAAACCTTTATTCCTGCTAGTGGCTTGGGCTGCCATGGGAACATGATCTTGCTTTGTGCCTTTGCTTCCACATGGTTTAAACTACAGTGAATAGTCACAACGGCTCTAAGGAATTCCAGAACTGACTGTTAAAAACCATGTAACAGAATGTTATAACATACACTTGATTTGCTCAATTTGTTTGACAAAGTCTGTGAAAAAATAAAATTAAAGGCTTTTCTTAACTGATCAGTCAGTTTAGTCAAAATACTTGGGTCAAAACTAAAATACCAATTTTGGTAAGTCATTTTGGATACTCTCTAAATGGACATCACTGCCAGGAAAGCCCAGACTATACAGAGATGGAAATGTCTACATATGAAAATTCAAGGGGAAATGTAAATTATAGAGACATGTATTGCACTGTCACCCCGTTTTATAAGGTACAGCAAGAGGTGGGTTACATGAAGCTTACTGTAATGGTATTTCTTCATTTTTCTGAAATTTCCACATAATAGCAAGGTGGCATTTTAGAATTTCCAGAACTATAAATCATTTTTTAAATCATGATGATATTATTCAAAGCAGATGTGAAAACATATGTTTGCCACAGGTGTATAAACTGCTTACTTGTCAAATTTAATAATGTTGAGACTTCTACTTTAACTTCTTTTTCTTTTAATAACTCAAATCTTTTGAATAAAATATATTTTATCTTAATATCACATATATAACTGGTAGAGTTTGACACCAAAAATCTCATTTAAAAGAAAGCTTTCCACTATAACCTGGGTGCAGTTTAATATGCCACTCCTATCTATTAATGTCCTTATCAGAATGTGTGACCAACCTATTTGATTGTAATGAGTAAAACTGCCATTCCACAGCAAGTGATTCAGAAATTCCAGTACATACTACTGTGTATTTTATGAAAATTAGTTTCTGTACATCTGTACTAGCACTCGAGTTTATTTTTCATAAGACACAGTAGTGTGCACTTGAGCACTGTAGCACACAGGCCAGCCCTAAATGCCATTTTGACTAATGGGGTTTGCATTTCTGATAGAATCACATGTATCATGTACACCTTGAGATTTTCCTAGAAAAGTTGTTTTACTACCACACTGTCCTCCAAATAATCATGACTTGGTGGTAAAGAGGTCTCAGGAACAAATTGTTGCTAGATTAAGAATGAAATTGCATCTTTAACTAGAATTCCATTACCTGTATAAGAGCTTGGGTATTCTAATATACTAAAACTGGATTCTTCCATTCTGGCAAGTATTCTGAAATCAATCATTTACATCTTGGAGCCCCAGAGGGCATAGCCTTTCAGCATTTGGATAAGAAATGACTAAACATATGGCAAGGAAACCAACCATGGATCAATGAAATTAAAATCATACATTATTCCAAATTCTAACTAAAATGCTCATCTATGTAATTAGGAAGCAAGTTCAGTCTAGAGAAGAAAGATAAATTTCTCCATTAACTCTTCAGCTCATGGAGTCTTTTTTCTATATATTATGTTTATCTTTAGTAGAGATAGAAAAATGCACCCTATACTGAAGTACAAACAGACCATTTGGTGAACTGATAAATTATGTGTTACCTTATGCTCTTTAGCTTAGAGTTACTGTTTAATTCACAATGACAGAAATAATGTATAGCCTATAATATATGCCAATATGTTTTCTTTTTCTCTTACCTTTTAGCCTTTTAAACAAAATTGTACTCAGTTTTCATATCAAGATAGCATGACTTTGGAGAGGAAAAGATGGCAGAGGAGTAGGGGACCCTATTCCAACCAGTCCCTGGAACTGAGCTGGATATCCACCAGACCACTCTGAACATCCACGAAATCAGCCTGAGATGTAAGAAGATATATCTGGATCTCTACAAACAGAATATCGCAGGCAGTTGGTTTCGAAGTATGAAGTGGGGAGATGTGATTCTGAGGGCACATAACCAAAGATAAAAGGAAGAAGGAGGGAGCCCAGTCATCGGGATCCTGCACTGTTGGTGATAGATAGCCTCCTGAACTGGGGACAGGGCATAGACTTGCAGACCAGTAACAGTGGGGAAAGGACTTTAGGGAAACCCTCTGGACTGAAACCTGGAGCAGCGGGGCCACCCATGTGAACTGGAGGTGGCTGGTGGTTTTAGGAGCACAAAGGACAAAGACATGCCCTGACCAGGAAGTGAAGATTGGGAGTACTGCTGAGGGGTGCACAACCCAGGACACTGCAGTTTTTAGCAGCATAGACAAAAGCGGAGATAGTGTGGGCTGGAGAATTCACTGAAGAACAGACTGTGATCTCTCTGTTCTGAGGCAGATGGTTGGAAATGATCTCCCCTGCTCTGACTCTAGGAAGAGATGTGGAAAGCCTCCAGAGAAAAAAAGCCCCCCAAAACCAGTTTCTACTGAGCCCATCCCCCCCACAGGGGGCAGGACAACTCTGCCCAAATAGGGTCACCTGAGTAACAGTGCAGCGGGCCACTCCCCCAGAAGACAGGCTGGGAGAACAAGAGGCTGGCAACCCTAAGGTCCCTATAAAACAGGTGCACCTTGCTTGGGTTGTGGTCAATAATTTGGATTCTGTACATTCCCTCAATCACCCCTCAAGAGAATGACTAGGAGGAGTAACTCCCAAAATAGGAAAGACTCAGAGACTGTGACTTCTGCCACAGATTTACAAATGGATTCAGATATAACCAAGATGTCGGAGATGGAATTCAGGGTAGCAGTTCTGAAGACAATAGCTAGAAAGGAGAAAGTGATTAATGGCACTATAGAGTTTCTAAGGGCAGAAATGAAAGCTGAACTGGCAGAACTTAAAAATTCTATAAATGAGATCCAATCTAATCTAGATAATCTAACAGCTAGGGTAAGCGAGGCAGAATGAATTAGTGATCTAGAAGACCAATTGATAGAAAAGAAGGATAAAGAGGAGGCCAGAAGAAACAACTCAAAATCCATGAAAACAGAATCAGAGAAATAAGTGACACCAAGAAACATTCCAGTGTCAAAATTATTGGGATCCCTGAGTGGGTGGAGAGAGAGAGAGGACTAGAAGATATATTTGAGCAAATCGTAGCTGAGAACTTCCTTAATCTGGGGAATGAAAGAAACATTCATGTCTTAGAGGCAGAGGACCTCTCCCAAGATCAAGGAAAACAGGCCAACGCCCCGGCATGTAATAATAAAACTCACAAATCTCAGAAGCAAGGAAACCATCTTAAGGACAGTTAGGGGGGAGATATTCCTTATGTAAAGAGGGAGGAACATCAGAATAACATCAGACCTATCCACAGAGACCTGGCAAGCCAAAAAGGGCTGGCAAGACATATTCAGGGTACTAAATGAGAAGAACATGCAGCCAAGAATACTCTATCTAGCAAGGCTGTCATTTTGAATGGATGGAGAGATACAGAGTTTCCAAGACAAGCAGAAACTGAAAGAATATGTGACCACTAAGCTGGACCTGCAAGAAATATTAAGGGGGATTCTATAAAAGGAGAAAGACCCCAAAGGTGATATAGAACAGAAATGTAGAAAGACAATCTATAAAAACAAGGACTTCACAGGCAACATGATGACAATAAGTTCATATCTTTCAATAATCACTCTCAACGTGAATGGCCTAAATGCTCCCATAAAACAGCACAGGGTTGCAGATTGGATAAAAAGATAAGACCCATCCATATGCTGTCTACAAGAGACTCATTTTGAACCTAAAGATACATCCAGACTGAAAGTGAAGGGATGGAGTTCCATCTTCCATGCCAACGGACCTCAAAAGAAAGCTGGGGTCACAATTCTTATATCAGACAAATAAGATTTTAAGCTAAAGACTGTAGTTACAGACACAGAAGGACACTATATCATTCTTAAAGTGTATATCCAACAAGAAGATCTAACAATTGTAAATATCTATGCCCCCAACATGGGAGCAGCCATTTACATAAGCCAACTGTTACCAAAATAAAGAGTCATATTGATAACAATAAGTTAATTGTAGGAGACTTCAATTTTCCACTCTCAGCAATAGATAGATCATCTAAGAAGAAAATCAACAAAGAAACAAGAGCTTTGAATGACACACTGGACCGGATGGACCTCATAGATATATACAGAACATTACACCTTAAAACAACAGAATACTCATTCTTCTCGAGCGCACATGGAACTTTCTCCACAATAGACCGCATACTGGGTCACAGATCAGGTCTCAACCGATACCAAAAGATTGAGATTATTACCTGCATACTCTCAGACCATAATGCTTTAAAACTGGAACTCAATCATAAGAAAAAAATTGGCAGAAATTCAAACACTGGGAAGCTAAAGACCACTCTGCTCAAGAATGTTTGGGTCAACCAGGAAATCAAAGAAGAACTTAAACAATTCATGGAAACCAATGAGAATGAAAACACATCGGTCCAAAACCTATGGGAAACTGCAAAGGCGGTCCTAAGGGGGAAACACATTGCTATCCAAGCCTCACAAAAAAAAAAAAAAAAAAAATCCCGAATTCACCAACTAACTTTACACTTTAAAGAACTAGAGAAAAAGCAACAAATGATGCCTAAGCCATGCGTTAGAAGAGAAATAATTAAGATTAGAGCAGAGATCAATGAATTAGAAACCAGAAACACAGATCAGATCAATGAAACTAGAAGCTGGTTCTTTGAAAGAATTAATAAGATCAATAAACCACTGGCCAGAATTATCCAAAAGAAAAGAGAAAGGACCCAAATTAATAAAATTATGAATGAAAGGGGAGAGATCACAACTAACACCAAGGAATAGAAACAATTATTAGAAATTATTATTAACAACTCTGTGCCAATAAAGTAAGCAACCTGGAAGAAATGGATGCCTTCTGGGAAACCTATAAACTGCCAAGACTGAAACAGGAAGAAACTGACAACCTGAATAGGCCAATAACCAGTAACGAGATTGAAGCAGTGATCAAAAACCTCCCAAAAAACAAGAGTGCATGGCCTGATGGATTCCCTGAGGAACCTACCAAACATTCAAAGAAGAAATAATACTTATTTTCCTGAAGGTGTTTCAAAAAATAGAAACAGAAGGAAAGCTTCCAGACTCATTCAATGAGGCCAGCATAACCTTGATCCCTAAACCAGGCAAAGACCCCATCAAAAAGGAGAATTTCAGACTGATATCCCTGATGAATATGGATTCCAAAATCCTCAACAAAATCCTAGCCAATAGGATCCAACAATACATTGAAAGGATCATCCACCATGACCAAGTGGGATTTATCCCCGGGATGCAAGGGTGGTTCAACATTCACAAATCAATCAATCTGATAGAACACATTAATAAGAGGAGAGAGAAGAACCATATGGTCCTCTCAACTGATGCAGAAAAAGCATTTGACAGCATACAGGATCCTTTCCTGATTAAAACTCTTCAGAGTATAGGGATAGAGGGAACATTCCTCAAGTTCATAAAATCCATCTATGAAAAACCCACAGTGAATATCATCCTCAATGGGGAAAAGCTGAGAGCCTTTCCCTTAAGATCAGGAACACGACAAGGATGCCCACTCTCACCACGGTTGTTCAACATAGTACTAGAAGTCCTAGCCACAGCAATCAGACAACAGAAAGAAATAAAAGCATTCAAATTGGTAAAGAAGAAGTCACTCTCTCTCTTTGCAGATGACATGATACTTTATGTGGAAAACCCAAAAGACTCCACCCCCAAGTTACTAGAACTCATACAGCAATTCAGTAATGTGGCAGGATACAAAATCAATGCACAGAAATCAATTACTTTCTTATATACTAACAATGCAACTGTAGAAAGAGAAATTAGAGAATCGATTCCATTTACAATAGCACCCAAAACCATAAGATACCTAGGAATAAACCTAACCAAAGAGGTAAAAGATCTATACTCTAGGAACTACAGAACACTCATGAAAGAAATTGTAGAAGACACAAAAAGATGGAAAAACATTCCATGCTCATGGATCAGAAGAATAAACATTGTTAAAATGTCTATGCTACCCAGAGAAATCTATACCTTCAAGGCCATCCTGATCAAAATTCCAATGACATTTTTCAAAGTGCTGGAACAAACAATCCTAAAATTTGTATGGAATCAGAAAAGACCCCAAATCGCCAAGGAAATGTTGAAAAGGAAAAACAAAGCTGGGGGCATCACGTAGCCTGATTTCAAGCTATATTACAAAGCAGTGATCACCAAGACAGCATGGTACTGGCACAAAAACAGGCATATAGACCAATGGAACAGAATAGAGAGCCCAGATATGGACCCTCAACTCTATGGTCAAATAATCTTCAGCAAAGCAGGAAAAAAATATGCAATGGAAAAAAGACAGTCTCTTCAATAAATGGTGCTGGGAAAATTGGACAGCTACATATAGAAGAATGAAACTGGAACATTCCTTTATAGCATACACAAAGATAAACTCAAAATGGATGAAAGACCTCAATGTGAGACAGGAATCCATCAAAATCCTAGAGGAGAACATAGGCAGTAACCTTCGACATTGGCCACGGCAACTTCTTCAAGATAGAACTCCAATGTCTAGTGAAGCAAAAGCAAAAATGAACTTTTGGGACTTCATCAAGATAAAAAGCTTCTGCACAGCAAAGGAAACAGTCAACCAAACAAAGAGGCAACCCACAGAATGGGAGAAGATATTTGCAAATGACACTACAGACAAAGTGCTGATTTCCAAGATTTATGAAGAATTCCTCAAACTCAATACCCAAAAACCAAATAATCAGATCAAAAAATGCGCAGAAGATACGAACAGACTCTTCTCCAAAGAAGACATACAAATGACTAACAAACACATGAAAAAATGCTCATCATCATTAGCCATCAGGGAAATTCAAATCAAAACCACATTGAGATACTACCTCACACCAGTTAGAATGGCAAAAATTGATGAGACAAGAAACAACAAATGTTGGAGAGGTTGTGGAGAAAGGGGAACCCTCTTACACTGTTGGTGGGAATGCAAGTTGGTACAGCCACTTTGGAAAACAGTGTGGAGGTGCCTCAAAAAATTAAAAAATAGAGCTACCCTATGACCCAGCAATTGCACTCCTGGTTATTTACCTCAAAGACACAGATGTAGTGAAAAGAAGGGCCATATACACCCAAATGTTCATAGCAGCAATGTCTGCAATAGCCAAACTGTGGAAAGAGCCAAGATGCCCTTCAACAGATGAATGGATAAAGAAGATGTGGTTCATATATACAATGGAATACTACTTAGCCATCAGAAAGAATGAGTACCCAACTTTTACATCAACATGGATGGGATTAGTGGAGATTATGCTAAGTGAAATAAGTCAAGCAGAGAAAGTCAATTATCATACGGTTTCACTTGTTTGTGGAACATAAGGAATAGCATGGAGGACATTAGGAGAAGGAAGGGAAAAATGAAGGGGGGAGGGAATCGGAGGGAGAGATGAACCATGAGAGACTATGGACTCCATGAAACAAACTGTGGGTTTTACAGGGAGGGGGGTGGGGGGATGGGTTAGCCTGGTAATGGGTATTAAGTAGGGCACGTACTGCATGGAGCACTGGGTGTTATACAAAAACAGTGAATCATGGATCACTACACCAAAAACTAATGATGTATTGTACGGTGACTAACATAACATAATTAAATTAAATTAAATTTTAAAAAGTTAGCATGACTTTGAAATTCTTACTCTCCTTACCTTCTTTAAACTGATATCCTAAGAAAAAAACTATATACTGTGCAGAGATGATACATGTACCTCAGTGGATCAAAATCTAGTTTGACATCATATCTATCAACATTCTAGATAAATACTTGATTGGAGTAACTTCCTAAGCTTTCATTTGAAATGCCCAAGTAAGTATATATTCTAAAAATCTCTTTTGATTGTTGGGGGAACATCTTTTCTCCATTACAGCAACTCAGTTTTTCAAATGTAACTATCAAATGGTGAGTCATTTAAACATAGTTAAAAAAGTGCATATATAAGTCAGATGTTTCTGATCAGGCATAATAAAAGGGCATAAAGTGAAGTTTCCAACCACAAGCACAGAAAAACTTCAGGCTGATATGTAATTTATTAACATTAAATAAACAAGCTTCAGGTAAGTGTATTTTTTTTTTACTACTAATATAATTTATCTAAAGCCAGTATAAATTTATTCTGTTTAGGAAATGTGGTTGCAAGATACAGCACTGGCATGTTAATTCAGTTACTATCTAATATTTATATGTCCAACAAATAAGCAAAAATCATTTTACCTTTATTATCCCTTTGGAATTTTTTGATGGTTGGTCCATTATCCTGATCAACAGTAAGTTCCTCTCTATTGTTGGGCATCATAGCTATAAATAAAAGATAAAACTGAGTAATTTTCTTGCAAAACACCCAAAAGAAAAGTAGAAAAGTATTATATAAATAACTATTTTACTCCAGTAACAACTAACATGAATTGTATACATCTCTATCTGAAACAGTGGAATCATTTGTGTTGGTTTGATGATTATGTAGTTTAAAAATCAATAAACTGCTCAATCATGTGAATTTTTAAAGTGGAATTAATATATAGTGCATATATAATTGCCCACATATTTTTTTAAATCATTTTAAATGTTTGCTCTTTTAAAATTCATATGCAAATTAGCTATTTACCTGCATAATTAATAATATAGTTCCCAAAAGGTTTCCAGAAAGAATTTATCACTTAATTTCATGAGTTTAAAATCATTACAGATAACTCACTTTATTGAGTTTTTTTTTTACAAATACATATAGCAAAATTAATAGGTAAAGTATAACTTTCTGGTAATTATTATAAATGCTTTTTCACAAACCATTTATATTGAAAAAGGGAAAAGCATGCCAATTTTCATAGTTTATCATTTAATTCTCTTTTGTTATATTTTTTTATATCATTATATTGCTAGCGGCTCCTGGGTGGCTCAGTCAGTTAAAGGTCTGCCTTTGGCTCAGGTCATGATCCCAGGGTCCTGGGATCGAGCCCCATGTCTAGCTCCCTACTCAGTGGGGAGCCTGCTTTCCCTCTCCTCCCTGCTCATGCTCTCTCTTGCTATCTCTGTCTCTCTTTCTCAAATAAATTAATAAAATCTTTTAAAAAACATTATATTCACAGACCTGTATCTCTGAAACAAATAATACATTGTATGTTAAAAAAAAAAAAAAAAGAGGAAGAAGATAGCAGGAGGGCAAGAATGAAGGCGGGGGAATCGGAGGGGGAGACGAACCATGAGAGACTATGGACTCTGAGAAACAAACTGAGGGTTCTCTAGGGGAGGGGGTGGGGGGATGGGTTAGTCTGATGGGTATTTATTAAAGAGGGCACGTTCTGCATGGAGCACTGGGTGTTATACGCAAACAATGAATCATGGAACACTACATCAAAAACTAATGATGTAATGTATGGTGATTAACATAACATAATAATAAAAAAATAAAAAAATACATTATATTGCTCTATAAATAAAATATGGTCACTTTAAACCAAAAATCCTCAAACTTTTTTTTCTTTTTTTGTTTTAGACAATCTCACAATCATGCTTGGACACCTGGGAATATGCATAGACAGCCTAATTACTGCCAATGGAATTAGAAATGTTTTATGTGGTTGATATATTTTTTAGAATATTATATTGTTTTAGAAATATTTGATTTTATTTCTAAGTGTAAGATACTATTCCCTTAAAATATATGTATCACATAGTATATTTCCCTATGTGTTCTGCTCTTAGCCAGCCCTCAATAAATAATTCTCTCTCTCCCTTTTCTCTCTCCCCCACCCCTCATTAATACAAAGATTATCCTGACAGAATAATGTGTGTTTTGGGTTCTTGATTCGTTAATGGTATCTGGCTCTATCTGCTTTTCTTGCTCAGACTCCCTTAAATCAGTTGCACACGGTTGTAACAACCAGGTAGTCTGTGTCCCAAAAGCTGTGATAAAGTAAAGCTAGAAGACCCATCACCTCTTCCAGGAATTGAACTTACTCCCTTAGGGCACTAACCTCAAGTTCTAGCTCAGTGGTTCTTAACTCTGGTTGCACATTAGAATATCATGAGGAGACAGTGAAAATCAAAACAAAGCAGTGCTGCCAGGCTCTATTCCAGACGAGGTAAATCAGACTCTGAGCATGTAACCTGGGCATTCGTATCTGTAAATGTTCCACAAGTGATTATAATGGGTGCCAGATTTGAGACTCATTGCGCTTACTATGAGCCACAAACAATATATAATATTGACAGGCTAAATGAGACTTGGATGAATTTCCAGAAGGGAGAAATAATCTTCATCCTTCCCCAGCACAAATTCAGAAACTAACGCCTCTGCTAATCCCTCAAATTCCTCTCCTCCCCACAAAAAAAACAAAAAAACAAAAAACAAAAAAACATTATTTTGGAGAGGCTTAAAGCAATCACTGTTATGGTGTATAAAAACTTAGAGTTCATATAAAGAACAATTTTATAGAGTAAGACTAAAAGAGGAACAGAAATCATTTTTCCTAAAGGAAATGGATATTTAAGAAATTGGATTGTGTAGATACAAAAGATTAATAAAGATTTTACCTATCTCATTTAGTTCATAATTATTATATACTAGATGAGAATTTGTTACAACTGAATGCACTTGGTAACATCTGTATACCTGAGTAAAATCAGACAGCAAGGGATAATAAACAATCAAGGTAAAGCCACATAGACAATAAGAGTGCTTATCACTCACATTTCCTTAGCACTTTAAACTTCTGAAGTGTTTTTCCACGTATTATTTCATTTGACCTCACAAAAATCCAGTGCATTAGGCATGGCAGTAATTATTTCCATATATTAGGTAAAGAAACTCATGATGGTTAAGTGACATACCCAGGGTCTCATAGCTACTCAGTGCCAGAACTATGGCTAGATTCAAGTCTCCAATATGCCACATCACTGACAATACCATTATAGTCTTTCTGGAATAGTGTCTATGGTGTAAGGCTTCTGAGATAATAAAAAAATAAAGAAAGGGAAAATATTAAATATTTTTGATCCAAATTATTGAGATTGTAGCAAATTATATCTTGATTCACTTTTTAATCACTCTTAAATGATCAACTGTTTAAAAGATATTTTATCTTTCATTATTCAAAGATGCTGTGAATGTAACAAGTGTATTGTATCATGTGAACTGTTAAATATCAATACGTTGAACTAACATATAGTCTACAAAAATCCCATCGTATTGTTCTGATGGAATCCAGTGACACAGTAAATGAAGACCCTTTCAGAGAAGAAACTTCTAACACTTTAAGTTTCATTTTGTTGTTCATATTGCTTCAGCACTAAAAAAATGACCACTTCAAAAAGTCATTTTTATTAAGGAGGCATCAACCCCCCAGCTCTCCCTTTTCTATTGACTAATGAAGAAATTCCCAAAAGGATATCTTTTAATTCTTTGTTTTAGATGAGATACTTACCCATCCTCTCTGAATGGCGATCCATCTGAGAGGGAGAGCTGGACACACTGCTGCTGGGGTGGGAGGAAGTCTGACTCCCAGGATGATGATTCTCTTCCAGAGAGGGAACAGGAGAAGGACTCTCTGGGATCCGTTCCTGACACAAGGAAAAACAACAGTAAATGTCATCTGTTCACCAAGTTTTTCATGTTGGTTGAGTCCATAATATTTGAAATGTTGACCTCTCAGTTATCCCAAAAGCATGCATGTTCATGATACTTGGTCTTAAACGTGTATCTTTAGACAAATACATATTTTTTGTTCTTTTAAAATTAATGGGATATTATGAGGGCTAAATAGGAGAACGTGAAAGGGCTCAGTGCCATGCTGGATATATGTTAGAGGTTCAAGAAAGGTTAGTTTCCATTTCCTTTCCTAGAAAATTCAGGAAGAATTATGAACATAGGTGTGCAGTGAAGATTACTGTTATTGTAAACTCTTAAATTTATATAAAGTATATGCCAAAGCCTGGAGGGTGATCCTACTCTCTAAAGAAGATCTTCCAAAAGTAAACACTTGAAAACCTAGGAATAAAACTCACACGTAGTGGCATCTGGTAAATATTGAGTCTTTCTGCACAAATAAAAATTATGGAAACTATGGAAACAATATACATGCACTCTATCAGACCTTAGGAATTTATGTTGAATTCTGCCAGCAAAATGGTTTGGTAGTCACAGGACACAATGATAGGTTTTCCAAACTAACACTAAAACCTGCCAATAACAATTGCTTAGTATTATTTAGATTTTTATAGTTTTAAATAATGAATTTGAATAAAAATAAAACATTTATTTTACACACCTTTACAGTAACTGTTATAGTCCTCAAGACTTTTGTGATTATGAATATTGCTATAAAACTCTGAAATTATTCACTATGTTTATACATCACAACTTGATGAATAAATCTGACAATCATTCAATTAATTCAATCACTAGAAGAACCAAATTGCTATGTTTATGCATATATGCAATAAATGCGACAGGGTAATAGACATGCTGGGACAGAGAATGTTTGTTCTATAAAATATTTAGTTCATCCATAATAAATTTCTTAAATATTCTAATTATCTGTAATTACAACATCAGTATTCTAATCATCATAACATTAAGAATTAGTTTTTCAAATAAGTACTTGTACATTTTCACATTGATTTTGCATGAGAGGCCTAAAATTTATAAATTCCCTAAAGAAAACTGTTGTTTGTTTAAATACAAAAGTAATAGCACGAGAGTTAAAGCTTATTATTTCATTAGCAGAAGTTAACATTTTGCAATGTCTATCATTGTAGCAGGCAGAATAGTAGCAGGCAGAATAGTGGCCCCCAAAATGGCCACTCCACATCCTAATGACTGAGACCTATGAATATGTTGCATCACATGTGAATATGTTACATCACATGGTAAATGGATTTTTCAGATGTGTTTGAGAACGTTGATATAGATAAATTACACTTAGAGGCAGAAAGGGAAGGTCAGAGGAAGATATTATGGAAGAATAATCAGAGAAATGTAACCTTTCTGGCTTTGAAGATGGATGAAGGGAACCAGGAGGCAAGAAATGTGGGTGGCTTCTAGAAGGTGGAAAAGCAAGGAAATAGATTCATCCCTGGAAGCTACAGAAAGAAATGCAGCCCTGCCAACACCTTGATTTTAGCTCAGTGGTGTCTATGTTAGACATCTGACCTACAGAACCATAAGAAAATAAATTTGCATTGTTTTAAGCCACTATGTCATATTTTGTTATAGTAGAAATAAAATACTAATACAATCATCAATATAGTTTTGTTTTTAAATGGTGTTTTATATTATTGTTTAACATACAATTAACATCCGATAATTTTAATAAAATGAATAGTAGACTTTGAGTATATTAGCTGCAATATTATATCCTAATTAAATACTGATAATTATAATAAATTTATGTTACACTTCAAAGGCTCTATAACTGTTGTCATACCTCAAAAACAAATGTTTTAAGACATAGAAATATACATTTCATTTATATTTACTATACAGATAAATATCTAGTTGTAACACTACATGTACAGTACAAAATAAAAAGAAACATATAAGCAAAGCAGAAGAAAAGAATCAAGTTTTTATTTTCTAAATAATTACACTTGTATTCCAGAGTGATGGTATGGGGATAGACAGCAAGGTATATACAGCCTTTGTACCACATTCTTTTACTTTCTGAGAAGACTAGTAGTTCATTGATTGTGAAATTCAACTTAAACTGTCATGATCAAAAATAAATTCTTTAAATAGTATATGTACACAAACACACACCAATGCAAGGATTTTTATATATAAGGTCAAAAAAAAATTTTTTTTTTGGCTTTCACTGTCCTCAACGATTCTATGCCAAAATATGTATATAAAGTGTAGAACATTCAGTGTTTGTCTTTGAATTGTAACATTGAAAATTTGTTGAAAAAATATGTAATTCAATGAACTACATTTAGGTTTCATGGGCATCTGAATGAATGGACAGGGACAAAGTACAGCAGTTACTAGACAAAAATAGAACTGAGCAAAAAAATCACTGTATGGTGACAAACAGGAATCATACACACAGCAATATATGCTGCCATAATAAAAATGGAAAATTTTTAAGTTGTTTCATAAAATTGATGGTTTGGAAAAACAAGAGAATCCAACTGACAATGATACTTGCTCTTGTCCACTCTGCCTAATAAAAAATGAAAGCTCATTTTGAATTTTTTTAAAAAGTTGAAAGGACATCTACACAAATAGAAAAATGCTATGAAAATGAGAAAAAATACAATACTATAAAGGAAGATCCCCCCAAATGCTTAAAATTAGTAAAAGATCAAATAATATTAACTCAAATAACTTACTCTTCAACTCCTTCTTTGACATTTTCAACACCATATTAAGTGAAACAATAAACTAACTTTGAAAAAATGATTTATAATGAAGTACTGTATGGTGACTAACATAATTGAAAAACATGATTTAGAGTGACAGTAACATTTTTTTTTTTTTTTTAAAGATTTTATTTATTTATTTGACAGAGAGAGACAGCGAGAGAGGGAACACAAGCAGGGGGAGTGGGAGAGGGAGAAGCAGGCTTCCCGCGGAGCAGGGAGTCCGATGCGGGGCTCGATCCCAGGACCCTGGGATCAGGACCTGAGCCGAAGGCAGACGCTTAATGACTGAGCCACCCAGGCGCCCCAGGAATTTATTTTTTTTTAAAGATTTTATTTCTTTGACAGACACAGCGAGAGAGGTGGGAGAGGGAGAAGCAGGCTTCCCGTGGAGCAGGGAGCCCGATGTGGGGCTCGATCCCAGGACCCTGGGATCATGACCTGAGCCGAAGGCAGACGCTTAACGACTGAGCCACCCAGGCGCCCCTAGAGTGACAGTAACATTTTGCATAAAGTAATATATCTGCTTTAAGATTTCATTGCCTGCACTTTCCAAATTCAATCAAGGTTCAGTTCATTGTTATTGTTTTCCTACGGCATCACAGAGGTCAGACTTTTTTCACCATGTAAACTGTATTATATAAGTTCAGTGCCTTATATTGATTAAGAGTTAGGTGGGTTTAAAAATATATATATAGGGGCGCCTGGGTGGCTCAGTCGGTTAAGCGACTGCCTTCGGCTCAGGTCATGATCTCGGGATCCTGGGATCGAGCCCCACATCGGGCTCTCTGCTCAGCGGGAAGCCTCCTTCTCCCTCTCCCACTCCCCCTGCTTGTGTTCCCTCTCTAGCTTTCTCTCTGTCTGTCAAATAAATAAATAAAATCCTTTAAAAAAAAATATATATATATATATATATATATCTGTCTAGAGCTGGGAATGTTTAATTTCTCTTAAATAATTAATAGTTCTATGAACAATTTCTTCTTTGCAAGTAAACAGATCCATTTTTCATCCCTATAATCAGTATGTATCTATTTAGCTACTTAACTGCAATATGCTTTGGTTCATTAGGTGGCTACTGTTGTGTCTCAGCCTAGTTAAAATTTCACAGCAAGTTAATCTGTTTTATTACAAATGAGAACACAAGTGATAATGTCCTCATCATTTGCCAAATACAGGGTTAACAGTATTTGCAACAAATCAATAGGGGTATTTAAAAAGGAAAATTGCAACTCTAAAACCCCAATCATTTTTAGTCATTGATGACTTAATTTTATTTGGCATTTATGATTTTACAACCCTGTTACACTTCATGTATTTCATTTGGGCCCATTGACAACAGCTGTAGCTCTTCTGAAACACTACAGGTCTTTTCCAGATTCAAAGTAGCAAAGGGGAGACATTTCCAAAATTGATACATACTTACCCAATCAAATCCCCATTTCCCCTGCAATTAGTAAAATTATCTGTAATAATAACTCAGATTCTAGCATATGAGTATAGCTCAAGGCTTATGCCTAAAACGAAAGAAACATTACAGAAAATGTTGTTAATTAGTACATACTATCCCCTCTTCTATCATACTTTTCCCCTTTTGGGACGTATATATCACAAATGGTCAAAGGAGACATTCATCATATTAAATCATTTGAAAGTACACTTGAACCTTAATAAAAAATAGGGTCAATGCTTAGAAAATTCAGTTTTAGACAAGGTTTAACACAGTCAATTTGGTTTAGGATTTAGTATATTGGCAGTAAAGTATCAACTCTGCCCATTTTCATGCAGATCCTTTATTTCATCTCAATATATTCCTTTATGTCCTTGGAAATATGGTGGTATACATGGAATGTATGAAGTACTAATAAATGCATATTAAACATGTATTTAAATGTATGTGTACATGTGTGTAGTTGCCTTTTACTAACAACTGTATCAATCAATGTTAAATTGTTACCTCTGACATTTTATTATATTATTATCAAGTATTCAGTGTGATTATGTATTATATAATTTGTCTTTTTATTTTTAATTGCAATTCAACTCTCACTGTAATTATGCTTCCAAATGCTAATCTATTAATGAGTTCCTAAAGGATTTAATGGCATTTCACTACTGAGGAGTGGCTTTTGGAAGTTTGTCTGAGTGCTAGATATTTTATCCATGCATTTGTCTTGATATTTCATATTAAATTGATGTGCTCCTTCTTACTGTCACCAGAGTTCTGCAGAAACAGAACAGATTGTAACTTGACAGACTTTAATAATGAAATCAGGGACAGGGAAATGAAAAGTTTATTCATTGTTGCTGCTAACTTGGGTTACTACTATTCCTGAGGAAGAATATGAGGCCCAAATTTGGTTTCTGAATAATATTGGAAACTTGACAACTTATGGATCTTTATAAATCAGTTTAAGAATTAGTCTGTGGGGGTGCCTGGGTGGCTCAGCCAGTTAAGTGCCCGACTCTTGGTTTTGGCTCAGATCATGATCTTGGGGTCCTGGGATCAAGCCCTGCATTAGGCTCCATGCTTAGCAGGGAATCTGTGGATTCTCTCTCCCTCTCCCTCTGCCCCTACCCCTGCTCATGCTCTCTCTCTAAAATTAATAAACAAATAAATCCTTATTATAAAAAAAAGATTTAGTCTGTGTTCCACAATCACCAATTTACAATTTTATTAAAGTTAACATAAACAAATATGGCAGGTTTTTTATGAATTAAAAAAAAAAATAGGCAGATTGGGGATGCATCTGGAACATGTAACCATGAAACAGTCCAAAATCATAGGCATACCCTGCATGTGATCTATGTTATATTAGGGCAAAGGACCCTTATACATCTTCAATGAGATCAACTTGTTCTGGAAGAGGCCGACAACTTAAGAGAATCAGTCATAATATCTGTTCATAACTTGCAAATGCCCTTGAGTGGGAAAATGGATAGTTCAGTGGGAAAATACAAGGCTTCCAAATTATGTTTTGGGCTTGGACCTCGGCCATCCACGCAAACAAACACACACACACACACACACACACACACACACACACACACACCTCAGTTCTCACTCAATGCATCTTCACCTTATGTTCTAAAAGACAGTAATTGCTTTGTCTTTCCATAGAGCATTGTTTTTCTTTTTCAAGTTTTATTTAAATTCCAGTTAGTTAAAGTGGAATATTAGTTTCAGGTATAGAATTTAAAATAAAGACACAACTAGTGATTTTTTTCAGTGGATTTAAATTATCATAAAAACCCTCTCTGTGTTGATTAACTTTAATACCAGATGTTCACATGTTAATGCCACTGCCTTGTGACCACTTCCTATCAATTCATTAATTGCCAGCTGCTCGGCCAAACAAAAAGCAGAGCTAATCAGATGGTACTGGTAAACAGCCAAATAACAGTTCCTACTTAAATTTCTCAAATTTGTTATCAGAAAAAACTACGGCACACTGATATTACAAAGTATCCTATGATGTATGGAATTGTTGAATCACTATACTGTACACCTGAAATTAATATAACACTATGTTAATTAACTGTAATTAAAATAAAAACTTAAAAAAAGCTTCCCACAAAAAAATAAGGTACTTAACTGTCAAATAGGAAATAGATTTTCATACCAGTCAGGTATTTTACCCATTTTACTCTCAGGATTTTGCCACACTCAGTAATATAACTGAAGGATAAATAGCCTTGCAAGCCTAATGATCATAATGCAATTTCCAGTTCCTGCTATACCTATATTAGTTATTAGATACAAATGCTACTAGCTGAGCCAATAGTAAAGGAATCTGAGGTGGAACTAAAGAATATGTGCTTGGAGTAACAATATTCCCAAACTAATTTTTGACAAAAACAAAAACAAAAACCCAAAAAAACAAAACAAAACAAAACAAAACAACAAAACATTTGTTTGCAACCTGTCTTTTCCAGTTTTGGAATTAAACTCTGTATCACTAATGATCATTTATGTTAGAAATACTCCCCAAAGTTTAATATCCAATGAATCATTATTTTTAACTCATTCATGCAACAAACATTTTTTAGTGTCTAATGTACCTATTGGGGATGGAACGAAGGTCTATCAGTATTTTCACATGGGATGTAAATGTTCATAGTTCAAACTAAAGACTAAATAATCCACACATATACATTCAAAGATGATTTAAAATAAAATACAAATCAGATCAATTTTGGTATTAGAATAGACACTCCTCTCCAGTCCCCACCAGATCCCTGACTCTTTTTTTTTTTTTTTTTTTCTGCATGGAGATCAAATCAGCCATGACAGGTGAACAAATGCTCTGTAGAGGGAGGGCCCAATACCTGTATATGCATCTAATGGTGGGGGAACCCTTGGTTCTGCTATTAAGAGTTATACAGAAGAATGTATATAAGGGAAGTTACTTCTTTCTCAGGCTAGCTCTTGGCCATGATATTGGTTTCTACTTATTAGTATCTCTATATGGATCCTTGAGTATAAAACATAATAAAATAGAATAATATTTGCTAATATATACTGACTACTAAATGCTAAACAGTGTTCTAAGTGTGTTGACAAGCTTTGTCTCATTTAGTCTCATGTTAACACTATGAGGTAGATATAATTACTCTCACCAATTCACTGGAAGATGAGGCTAACTGAGATACAGGTAGATTAATTTGCCTAAAGTCATATAACAAGGAATGGTGGAACCAGAACTTAAATACAGGAAGGCAGTCTGACTTCAGAGCCCATGCTCCTACCCATTAGGCCATACTGCCTCCAATGAAATCTGCTTTTTTTTTTTCTTTTTTTTTTGGCATGCTTCCTCTTTTATTAATACTGTGTAACTAAATATAAAATATATACACAAAAGTACACAAAACATTAATGTACAAACTTTCACAAAGTGAACTCACCCATATAACACAATCCAGGTTAAGAAACTAAATACTACCAGCACTTCAGAAGGCTCCCACATGCTAACTTCCAGTCACTAGCCCCTTTCTTCTCCAACCATAATCACTTATTCTGACTTCTAACACCATAGACTAGTTTTCTATTTGAACTTTTATATGTGTTATGCACTCTTATGTGCCAGGACTTGCTATTTTATACATTATATTTATGAAATTCATCTTTATAATTGCATATAACAGTAGTTCCTTCATTTTCTTTAATGTGTAGTATTCCACTGCGTGAATAGATCATGATTGATTTATTCATTCCAATAGACATTGGGTTGTTACTAGTTTTTGTCCACTATGCATAATGCAGCTGTGAACATTTTTGTACATATTTTTCTGGTATACAAATGCATGCATTTTTGTAATGTCATACCTAGAAATGAAGTTGTTGGGTTATAGGATACACCTTTTGTTCAATTTTAGTAGATAGCATGTGTAGGCAGTTTCCAAGACGATGCTCAGTGGTCACTGTCTGCTAGTATTCCTGCCTTTGTGTAATCCTTTCCCCTTGAGTGTGGGCTGGGCTTACTGAATTGTTTCTAAGAAAATGAATATGGCAGAAACAATGGCATGTTCTTTTTGAGATTAAGTTATAAAATAGTGATTTCTGTCTTATGTGTTCTTCCTTACTATCTCTTGGATTGTTCATTCTGGGAGAAGCTGGCTGCCATATAGAGAGGATGCCCTATCAAGAGACTTTTAAAAGTCAATCTTTGAGGCCAGCAACAGCCATGTGAGTGAAGTGGGTCCTTCCCAATTTGAGCCTTGAGATGACTGTAGCCTCAGCTAACACATAACATCTTTTTTTAAAATTATGTTATGTTAGTCACCATACAGTACTTCATTATTTTTTGATGTAGTGTTCCATGATTCATCGCTTACATATAATACCCAGTGTTCATTGCAATACATGCCCTCCTTAATACCCATCACCAAGTTAACCTGTCCCCCACCCCCTTCCCCTCTGAAATCCTCAGTTTGTTTCTTGGAGTCCACAGTCTCTCATGGTTCTTCTCCCCCTCCAATTCCCCCCCTTCATTTTCCTTTCCTTCTCCTAATGTCCTCCATGCTATTCCTTATGTTCCACATATAAGTGAAACCATAGGGGTGCCTGGGTAGCTCAGATGGTTGAGCGTCTGCCTTTGGCTCATTTCATGATCCCAGGGTCTTGGGATTGAGCCCCACATCGGGCTCCTGGCTCAGCTGGGAGCCTGCTTCTCCCTCTCCCCCTGCTCATGCTCTCTCTCTCTCTCTGTATCTCTGTGTCTCAAGTGAATAAATAAAATATTTAAAAAAAAAGAAACCATATGATAATCGAAGACATACAAATGGCTAACAGATACATGAAAAAATGTTCAACATCATTAGCCATCAGGGAAATTCAAATCAAAACCACATTGAGTTACCACCTTACACCAGTTAGAATGGCAAAAATTAACAAGACAGGAAACAACAAATGTTGGAGAGGATGTGGAGAAAGGGGAACCCTCTTACACTATTGGTGGGAAGGCAAACTGGTACAGCCACTTTGGAAAACAGTATGGAGGTTCCCCAAAAAGTTAAAAATAGAGATACTCTATGCCCCAGCAGTTGCCCTACTGGGTATTTACTCCAAAGATACAGATGTAGTGAAAGGAAGAGGCACATGCACCCCAGCGTTCATAGCAGCAATGGCCACAATAGCCAAACTGTGAAAGGAGCTGAGATGTCCTTCAACAGACGGATTGGATAAAGAAGATGTGGTGCATATATACAATGGAATATTACTCAGCCATCAGAAAGGATGAATACTCACCATTTGCATTGACATGGATAGAATTGGAGGGGATTATGCTAAATGAGTCAAGCAATGAAATCTGCTTCTTAATTCATTTAACTTCACTAACAAACTATGATGGTTCTAGCCAGAAACAGTATATAATTCTATAATATTTTTGAGGGTGGATCTTATGTCTGTTTCATTTTTGTGTTTTTGACAAAGCAATGTGACACAGTCCTTTGCACATATTAAATCTTGTGAAATCAGTGAATTCTGTGTTCTTGCCCTTTTTCCAACAAAAAATGATGACAATAATAACTTAATAAGCCAATATGCAGCAATAACTATCTTTTTTTGGCTAACTGCAAGGCTAATTGCAATATACTTACTGATTTTTTAGTCTGTATTATCTTTTTTCCCAAAGATTACCAGTGATTCATGACTTTTTGTCCACCCTACTTAATGCTCTAAAACAGTGCTATCCAATAAAATTTTCAGCAATGATGCAAGTGGCTACTACAAGTATAGAACATTGCATCATTGCAGAAGTGGCCATTCAAGTGACTATTGAGCACTTGAAATGTGGCTAGTTGCAACAGAACAACTGAAGTTTTCATTTCTTTAATTCATTTAAATTGAAATAGCCACATGTGGCTAGTGGTTACTGTAGTGAACAGTGTTGCTATAGTAAATATATTCTATGCATCTAAAACTCATGGTTGGGGTGTCTGGGTGGCTCAGTCCATTAAGTGTCTGCCCCCAGCTCAGATCATGATCCCGGGGATCCTGGGATCAAGCCATGCTTGGGCTCCCTGCTCAGCAGTGAGTCTGTTTCTCCCTCTCCCTCTTCCCCTCCCCCCACTCATGCTTGCTCTCTCACACTCTCTCAAATAAATAAAATCTTAAAAAATAAAACTCATTGTTAATTACAATGGTTACATAGTTTACATCCATGGAGATAGGGAAATTTATTAAACTATAAGCAATTTATATAAATATATATATATCACTTCTCAGATCCCTAAAAAGCTATGGTTTTCTCTCCTACCTGTGAAAAGAAAATTAAAAAAAGATGACAGCTGTGGTGAATAGACAGCCATGTCTATTCTTCTCTGTGTTAGTTTTCACTATCTGAGGGCATTTACAGGAATCCACACCTCGATTACCAAACATTTCTCACACTGGGGTAGAAATATTTATACATTGATAGAAAAAAAAGGCCCAAATGCAACCATGTTCCTTTCAATTTAACATCAATCTATGTTAAGGCAGTATAATTTCCATTGAGAAACAAACTACTTATTCATTAATTTTTATAGAGTTTTCTCAAACTTTTTGTTAACATGTTATGTTATTCTGAAGGGGCACCTGGGTCTGGGTGGCTCAGTCAGGTAAGTGTCTGCTTTCTGCTCAGGTCGTGGTCCCAGGGCCCTGGGATTGAGCCCAGCATCAGGCTCCCTGCTCAGCGGGGAGCCTACTTCTCCCTCTCCCTTTGCTGCTCCCCCTGCTTGTGCTCTCTTGCACTCTCTCTCAAATAAATAAATAAATAAAAATCTTAAAAAAAAAGAAATAGAAATTAGTGGTAAACTAGTTTGAAAATTTTTGTTTTGTTTAATGGTTATGAAGGGAGATTGGCATGAAGTGTTTGATTTGATAAACATTTCATATTTCATATAATGCTTTAAAAGGAAAGTGTTATCTTGGGGCCAGTTCAAACTAGAGCCAATTGCTAAATATTCAGTAATTTTGTAAGCCAGGTGTTAAAATGATTGTAACTTGAAATCAGCCATGATGGAAATATATACAACACAGAAATTGGAAAATGGTATAAGTCAGAGTTTTTCTTTTATTTTGTCTTGTTTGGGTTTTTTTTTTTTTTTTGGAGAACTGGTTTACAGGCACACCATTGGATGCTGGCCCAAATAAAAAACATTGAATGTTTAAGTCTATTATAGGAGTCTGAGGTTTTTATTTCTTTCTAATGTTCAACATTATCTGACTAGGCAAATATTAAGTATATAAATAAGTACACTAAATGCTGTATTTATTTGAGTTTATGAGCATTGAAAGAAACACAAATAGAGTGCTGTATGATAAAAATACATATTAGGTAAAATAAACTCAATTACTGTTGTCTGCATCCCACATAGTTCTTCTAAAGAACCTGAAAAATTAGAAACAAACATATTGCATAACAAAACATCTACTATTAAAATATTAAACAGAGAATGTAGGAAAATTCAAATCATTATATGTAGTTTCCATTCTTGCTATGACTCAGGAACCCGGGTCTTACAGAGTATAAAACAAAATCTGTAAAACCATGTTTTCAAAATAGTACATGAGTTCATTTTGTCTATTTAAATGTTTAATAAAAATTATTAAACTATTAATTCTGTTTATTGTTTGTCTCTCCCCATTAGATTATAAACCTTAAAAACCACCTGATGCATAATAGGGACTCAATCATTGGAAAACAAAAAATTCGGATGGACCCACAGACTTTTTAAACTAGGTATCAGTGGCTTATTCTGATTCAATTAGTTAACAAATGGGCTTATTAACAAATGACAATTGAGTCTACCTGAATTAAAATGAGGAGCTAACATGACATACATTAACATAAACTGTTTTCTGATATAGACTCAATCAGAAGAACTGTAAACACAGAAACAAGTGTAAAGAAAGTGAGATATATATTACAGGAAGGAAAACTGAAGTGCAGAAATATTAAAATAGTTGCTTCCAGACCTTTAATCAGAAATGTTAAGTGCTAGAAATTAAATACGATTTGTAGGCCAGCCATTCACTAACTTGATAACCTCTATCATATAGTCCTAATATTCAAATCACATGTTGTAAGACCAGCTTCCAAAGGAAATTGGAATCAGTCTCATGATCATCAGTGGCAAAGCACAGGCATCAGCTTAACACAGACTATGCTAAAGAAGAGGAGCAGGTGTTTAGAAGGATATGAAACCTTCTTTTAATATCACAGCATGTTGTTGTTTTTTTTCCAGGGACATTTTTAAATGATATGGAAAAAAGGTAAAGCTTTACTTGAAGGTAAAAAAAAAAAAAAGAAAAGAAAAGATATGTAAATAAGAATAATTTAAACATATGAATAAATTTGGTAGCTCTTTTTGTGAACTTTCATAAATTTTAATATAACTAAACGTGTATTTTGGACTTTTTGTGTAATGTGTCCTAATCTTTTTCTGTACACGTTTCTGATACAAATTTATTTTTGTGCAGCCGAGGTTTAAAATGCTGAACATAGGAGTACCTGTGTGGCTCAGATGGTTAAACATCTGCCTTCAGCTCAGGTCATGCTCTCTGGGTCCTGGGATCGAGCCCCACGTTGTTGGGCTCCTGGCTCAGCAGGGAGTCTGCTTCTCCCTCGCCCTCTGCCTCTCCCCACTGCTCCTGCTCTCTCTCTCTCTCTCCAATCAATGAATAAAATATTTAAAAAATGCTGAAAATAAGGATATAATGGAAATACCAGCAGATCATTAACTGTAGAGAAGCTAGCAAAGGTGACACTATAATCACATTAGATTGTATATTCTGTGGATTGAATATCTCCCCTAAATTCATATGTTGAAACTCTATCCTTAATGTGAAAGTATTTGGAAATGGGACTTTTGGGGGGGAATGAAGTCATGGGTTGGGGGAGCCCTCATGATGGGATTAATGCCCTTTTAAGAAGAGATATGAGAAAATTTGCTTCCTGTCTATCTTTGCCATGCTTCCTGTCTATCTTTGCCATGTGAGAACACAGTGAGAAGGTGATCATCTGCAAACCAGAAAGAAAGCTCTCACCAGGAATCAGAAGGCACTTTGATCTTGGACTTCCCAGCCTCTAGAACTATGATAAATAAATTTACCATGTTTAAGCTACCTGGTCTATACTATTTTGTTACAGCAAACCACTGAGTTAAGACAATATAATACACAGCAAAGATGGTGAATCAGGTTATTATGGCTTTCCCTAATTCACAGTGGATTTGCCAGAAAGAAATCAAGTTTCATAATTATGACATTTCTTTCAAAATGTTCAATGTTAAATTTCCTGATCATACTTTGGAAGGTCAATTGACTCTAAATGGTCAATATCATATAAAAGATATGGTGACCTCAATTCAAATATTTTGCAAAACAATGAGCAATACTAATTAAAATTTCAATTTTTTGTGCCAAACTGCTGGGATTAAAAACAAATCTGTAAATGGGAGAGGGAGGAAGATGGAAGATGGTGGTGGAGTAAGTGAACCCTAGGCTCCTTTCATTCCATGAACACAACTAGATAATTATCAAATCATACTAAATACCTCAGAAATTGACATGAAAACTAAAAGAACAAATTCCACAACTAAAGGTAGAGAAGTGGGCACATCAAAGAAAGTAAGGTGCAGAGATGTGGTTTAGGGGAGAAATGGATCCTGAGTGTTACAGAGGGGAGGGACCTGTGATCACAAGAAAGGACCATGAAAGAAGACCAACAGGGGAACACACAACAAGAACATTTCCCCATAGCCATTGGTTTGGAAAATGAGGTGGGCTGAATTCAGTGAGTTCTTGCAACCAGCAGGGCTTAAAGCCTGGAGTTTTAAAGGTCAGTGGGCTTGGCTGGGGTAGAGTCCTGAGGGCACTGCCCTTCTCCTGGAGAGAAGGCAGGCAAAGAATCCAAGGGGTAGATGTCATGGAAACAGTGATCTGAAGAATGCTTGGGAGCACAGTGGGAGATGATTTGCTCTTATTGGAGCATGTCCAGAGAGTCAGCATTCACAGACAAGCCTCTTCTGGAACAATGGAGCTGGCTGATGCCATCTCCCTCTCCTGCACCTCAGCATAAACACAAAGCTACCAGCAGGAAGTAGCCCAGAACCAGCCCTGGTTCCTAATTTGCTTACACCAAGCCCTACTCCCCTGCTGTGGCAAGGTTTTCCCTTCTCACTCAAGCTTGCCTCAGTTTCAGCACAGAGTGCCCCTCCCAAAAAAGATGAGTGTGAACACCCACCCACACCAAGTCTCCTGACCTGAGAGTTCTGCGGGGCCTCAGTTCTGGTGGAAGTGGTGTCAGGTCTCATTTAACAAGCAGACCAGGGCTCACCTTGTTAAAACTTGACACATTCAGGCTAGGGACCAAACATTGTCCACAGCAGGCCAGTAAAGACTATACAGACAACTGGCCTGAAGGAAAGAGCAACCAAAACACAATAGCAGAGCACACATAGCACACACAGGAGACACTCCCTGAAGCACTAGGCTGGGCACTACATGACCTCTTCTTCATAAGGCCATTACTTTCAGGAGCAGGAGACATAACTGCCTTTTCTAACACAGAGAATAACACAGAAACTTAGACAAAATGTGAAGATGGGGGAACTTATCCAAAATGAAAGAACAAGATAAGGCCATGGTGAGAGATATAAGCAAAAAAATAAGAGTGACAAGTCTGATTGAGAATTTATTTTTTTCAAAGATTTTATTTATTTATTTATTTGACAGAGAGAGAGAGAATGAGCAGGGGGAGGAGCAAGGGAAGAGGGAGAAGCAGGCTCCCCATTGGGCAGGGACCCCAATATGGGACTTGATCCCAGGGGTCATGACCTGAGCCAAAGGCAGATGCTTAGCCAACTGAGCCACCCAGGTAACCCTGATTGAGAATTTAAAGTAACAATCATAAGGATATTCACTGGTCTTGAGAAAAGAATAGAAGGCATCACTGATACCCTTACCACAGAGATAAAAGAGTTAAAAATGAATCAATCAAAGATGAAGAATGCAATAAAGATTAGAAACAAGCTTGATACAAAGAACAGGAAGCTGGAAGAAGCAGAATGAATTAGTGGTCTAGAAGAGAAAATAATGGAACACAATGATGCTGAACAAGAGAGAGAAAGAATTATGAAACATGAGAATAGACTTAGAGAACTCAGTGACTCCATCAAACGTAATAACATTTGTATTATAGGAGTCCCACAAGAAGAAGAGAGAGTAAAGTGGACATAAAATTTTTTAAAGAAATAATAACTGAACACTTCCTCAATCTGGGGAAGAAAAGAGATACCCAGATCCAGAAGGCACAGAGAGCTCCCATCAAAATCAACAAAAGCAGACCCACACCAACACATATTTTAGTTAAATTTACAAATTGATAAACAGTGATAAATAATCTTAGTAATAAATAATCTTAAAACCAGCAGGGCAGGACGCCTGGGTGGCTCAGTCGTTAAGCGTCTGCCTTCGGCTCAGGTCATGATCCCAGGGTCCTGGGATCGAGTCCCACATCGGGCTCCCTGCTCTGCGGGAGGCCTGCTTCTCTCTCTCCCACTCCCCCTGCTTGTGTTCCTGCTCTCGCTGTGTCTCTCTCTGTCAAATAAATAAATAAAATCTTAAAAAAAAAAAAAAAAAAAACCAGCAGGGCAAAAGAAGTCCTCTACATGCAAAGGAAGACCCAGAAGGCTAGCCGGAGATTTCTCAACAGAAGCTTGGCAAGCCAGAAGGGAGTGGCATAATATATTCAAAGTGCTAAATGGGAAAAATCTGCAGCCAAGAATGTTGTATTTAAGAAAATTATCATTCAGAATAGAAGGAGAGATAAAGTTACCCAGACAATAACTAAAGATCTAACAATTGTAAATATTTATGCCCTCAACTTGAAAGGATGCGATAATATAAAACAATAACAAACAAAAAGGAATTCATTGATAATAATACAATAATAGTAGGGGACTTTAACACCCCACTTACATCAATGCACAGATCTTCTAAACAGAAAATTAACAAGGAAACAATGGCTTTGAATGACATTGGAACAGATGGACTGAACAGATATATTCAGAACATCCACTCCTAAAACACAAAGTACATATTCTTTTCAAGTGCACATAGGACATTCTCCAGGATAGATCACTGAATCCAACAATATATTAAAAAAAATCTTTCATCATGATCAAGTGGAATTTATTCCTGGGTTGCAAGGGTTGTTCAATATTCACAAATCAATCAATGTAATGTATCACATCAATAGTAGAAAGGATAAGAACCATATTATCATTTCAATAGATGCAAAAAAAAACATCTGACAAAGCACAACATCTATTCATGATAAAAAAAAAAAAAAAAAAACCCTAAAAAACTGCAGGTTTAAAAGGAATAAACCTTGAGGCACCTGGGTGGCTTAGTTGACTGTGTCTGACTCTTGCTTTTGGCTCAGGTCATGATCTCACTGGTCCTGAGATCAAGCCCTGAGTCGGGCTCTGCACTCAACGGGGAGTCTGCTTGAGGATTCTCTCCCTCTGATTCTTCCCCCATTCTCATGTTCTCTCTCTCCCTCTCTCTTAAAGAAATAAATATTTAAAAGAAAAAAAAAAAGGAACATACCTTAACATAATAAAGGCCATATATGAAAACCCACAGATATTATCATCCTCAATGGGGTGAAACTGATAGATTCTCCTCTGTGGTCAGTAGAAAGACTGAGATGTCACTATCACCACTGTTATTTAACACAGTACTGGAAGTCCTAGCCACAGCAATTGGAAAACATAAAGAAATAAAAGGTATCTAACTTGGCAAGGGAGAGGTAAAACTTACACTATTTGCAGATGACATGATACTATATGTAGAAAACTGAAAAGGCTCCACAAAAAAAAGAAAAGAAGAGAAAAGAAAAATCCTGCTAGAAGTGATAAACAAATTCAGTACAGTCACAGGATACAAAATCAATGTACAGAAATCTCTTGCATTTCTATACAACAAAAAAGAAGCAGCAGAAAGAGAAATTAAGGAATCAATCCCAATTATAATTGCACCAAAATCCATAAGGTATCTACAAATAAACCTACCCAAAATGTGTAAGACTTGTACTCTGAAAACAATAAAACATTGATGAAGATGACACAAAGAAGTGGAAGGACATTCCATGCTCATGGATTAGAAGAATAAATATTGTTAAAACGTCTATACTATCCAAAACAAGATACACATTTAATGCAATCCCTATCAACATACCAACAGCGATTTCACAGAGCTAGAACAAACAATACTAAAATTTGTATGGAATCCCAAAAGACCCTGAATAGCCAAAGCAATCTTGAAAAAGAAAAGCAAAGGTGGAGGCATCACAATTCCAGACTTCAAGTGATACTACAAAGCTGTAGTGATCAAAGCAGTATGGTACTGGCACAAAAACAAATACATAGATCAAAGGAACAGAAGACAAATCACAAAAATGAACCTACAATAATATGGTCAATTAATCTTTGACAAAGTGGGAAAAATACATAATGGGAAAAAGGCAGTCTCTTCAACAAAGGGTGTTGGGAAAACTGGACAACAACTTGGGAAAAAATGAAAATGGACCACTTTCTTACACCAAACATAAAAATAAACTCTGAATGGATTAAAGACCTAAATGTGAGACATAATACCTTTAAATCTTAGAGGCAAACACAGGCAGTAACCTCTTTGACATTGGTTTTCTAGGTTTGCTCCTGAGGCAAGGGAAACAAAAGCAAAAATAAACTATTGGGACTACATCAAAATAAAAAAAACTTCTACACAGTGAAGGAAACAATGAACAGAACTAAAAGGAAACCTAAGGAATTGGAGAAGATATATGCAAATGACATATCTGATAAAGGATTAGTATCCAAAATATATAAAGAGCTTATAAAACTCAACACCACAAAAGGGAATAATCCAATTAAATATAGACAGAAGACATGAATAGCCATTTTTCCAAAGAACACATACAAATTGCTAACAGAAACATGAAAAAATGCTCAACATCAATCACCAGGGAAATGCAAATCAAAATTACAATGAGATATCTCCTCACACCTGTCAGCAAAGCTAAAATCAACAACACAAGAAACAACAGGTGTTGGTGAGTATGTGGAGGAAGGAGAACACTCTTGTGCTGTTGGTAGGATGCAAACTGGTGCAGTCACTCTAGAAAACAGTATGGAGATGCCTCAAAAAGTTAAAAATAGAACCACCCTACAATCCAGCAATTGCACTACCAAGTATTTACCCAAGGAATACAAAAATACTAATTCAAAGGGATACCTGTACCCCGGTGTTTATAGAAGCATTATCTACAATAGCCAAATTATGGAAAGAGCCCAAGTGTCCATCAGCTGATGAATGGATAAATAAGTGGTACATATATATAGAGTGCTATATTATTCTGCCATAAAAAAGATGATATCTTGTCATTTGCAATGACATGGATGGAGCAGAGAGTATTATGCTAAGTGAAATGTCATTTGGAGAAAGACAAAAAACATATGATTTCACTCATATATGGAATTTAAGAAACAATACAAATAAGCATATTGGAAAAAGAGAGCAAGGCAAACCAAGAAACAGACTCTTAACTATGGAAAACAAACTGATGGTTACCAGATGGGAGAGTGGTGGAGGGATGAATTAAATAGGTGATAGGGATTAAGGAGTGCACTTGCTGTGATAAGCACTGGGTGTTTTATGGAAGTGTTGAATCTCAATGTTGTAGATTTGAAACTAATATTATATTGTCTATTAACTAACTGGAAGTCAAATAAAAACTTAAAAATCTGTAAATGTAAATAGAGAAAACATTTTGTTTAAATAGTCCCCATAGCCTCCAAACAGTAGTATATGAAAAAGTCTCAATTACCTAGGTTTGCCCACTACCAGTAGGATTCTAATAGATTGAACTTGAAAGTTTTCTTCACCAAGAAGCATATTGAAAACAAATTTTTATTAAAATATACATCAACTGAAGTGTGAAATTTGTCCTTATAGCTTAGTATCATATTGATAACTATTCTTGAAAGGAGTGCTAAAAATTTCAATATATTAACACCCATTTGGCAATTAATTAGAAAGTTTTTATTATGCTATTTCCTGTGAATTATTTTTAAAACTAATAGTTACAATTATATAATAATATCTTTGCAAAAAAACAAACAACGTGGAAACAATTTCAAAAGCCTCTCACTATTCATGGAAATCAACTCTTTAAAAACAAAACAAAATAAAACTTTTTTTCTTCATTTCCCTACCATCCTCTGATGGAAATCTACTTCTATAGATCTTTAGAAAAATTTTATCAAAGAGCATTCAAAATAAATATATTGTTTTCAACTGACTTTGTCAAAACAATTATATGAAAGTAGATCTAATTTTCATATTTGTTAAGACTTAAATAAGCATGTTATCTAATATCAGCTTTTAAAAAGCAATATCCAATTTTATGTCTGTAAAGGTTCTGACTTTTTCTAAAGTTGCATATGAAATAAATCAGCAGTAGAAAATATAGTTTTATTGCCTTACTATGTTAACAATATTTGGATTATTTAAGGAGAATATAATTATCCTTTCCATTTCCATCATCATCACCACCAATAACCAAATGCTTGTCATGAACTCCTCCCCAAATGCCTCTTCATTCCAAATAATGGCGAAGCTACCAAATGTCCCAAGCATTCAACCAAAATGTAGCTGATTCAGTTTGAATAATCATCATTAAGAAAGCTAAATAAATGTATTTTTGAAAAGCCATAAACATGCCTCTACTGAAAGTGGTTTTTCATCATTTCAAAGCAAGTACTTTAAAATATGGTTTCTTTCTTAATAGTTTTCTAATTTTGTGTGAGGTCACATTTACTTAGTAGGTCACCCAATTTCAAAATCATGGGAAACTTATTCCATCTTTTAAATATGTTCATGGATGATTTTTTTTCTCAAAGATAACTTTGTTTCCTAGTTTAACCTCTGATCAAATATTCAAACAACAAAGTTTTGATTAGCTACGATAGACTGATCTATTGAGGGCTACAATCTTTGCGGGAAGCATACTTCTACCTGGCCATATAAATATATATGGAGCTTAATAAAAAAATATCAATTTGTCTTGTTCTTTCCTACAAAGTTTAGGTCACAGATTTTCCTCATTATTTTAAAAATCCCCAAAACTGGAAGCTAATTTAAAATGAAAAAAAAAAAATCCAGAATTTCACATTTCCTCTTTCTTTTACATTCCCCCATGTACATCTATTACAATCATATCAATATTGCCAAGGTCCAGGTCAAATCCAACAACTGTAATGCTTTTTGTGATTTTTTCCCCCTCTTTTTGCCAAGCTAGGTATAATAAGTCCCTCCTCTAAATTCCTATAACACGTGATGATATTCTATGCCATTCATCACAGTCTGTCTTGTTATTGCAAGCTAAATGGGTACTTGTTTATATCACATTTAGTTTGTGAATACTGGAAGTCAGGGATTATGTCTTCTTTACCTATATCCCATATTGCCCAATACAACATGTAAACATCAAGAGTATAATATTTGTTGAAAAAAATAAAAGAACAAAGGGACAAGTTAATGGGTTGCTCTTATTAAATATTACTTTTGATCCTATGTGCCCTTATATCACCTCCTTGCCAAAAGAAAAAAAATATTATAAAAACAAGTTTACATGATACTTGGAGAGAGGGCAGAGAGGCACTATGCCAAACTAAAAGAAGACATCAGGACAGATTATAAAATATTATTTGTGTTTCATTACCCAATGGTCATGAAATTTTGAAAAAAATAGTATTCTAATGATGATAATGATAATGCTATAAATTATCATAAATATTTGCTTAATGTTTCACAGTTTTTAACCTATGTTTTACTCACATTATCTCTGGACAGCCAGTGAAGTAAGTGGGATAGATTATTACTATAACATTTAGTTTACAGTTGAGGAAACAAGTTCATGCAGGTTAAATGTCATATCCAAGGTTATTGAGCTAAAGTGGCAGGATCAGTATCAAAACTTAGGTCTTTCTGACTACAAGTCCTGCATGGTACATACTACCCCAGAACTGCCTCCCAAACACCAAAAAGAACACAGTGTTTACTTTATTTCACCATAGCAATGGTAATGATTTCTGAACACTATTCTGTGCCATTAGTCTTGCTATGCCTCCCACACACTGTGTTCATGATTACAAGACATGAAGGTAGAATTAAAGGTGAGATCTGTGGTCATGCAATAAAAACAAACAAACAACAACAACAACAAAACACTTTAGCAGGCCTAGTCAGAAATAAAATCAATACTATATGCTAAGCAACTGAGTCAATGAGCTGTGTGTTTATACTGAAGATTCAGTGGTATTGCTAATATTTTCTCAAAATGTACATGTAATTAAAACCTGTGTCCTCTTCCAAATCACGGTTCTTACCTTTATAACAGAGGCCCCAGCTCTGGAGAGTGGACTGTGAATCTGGGCTGCAGCAGCCATGTTGGCAATAGTATTAAGATGGTTCATCTGATTCATTGCCATGGCAACTGATGCAGGAGGTAAGCTGACTGGAAGTAGGGGATGAGGCATCATCATAAATGGCAGATCCAGTCCTAAAAGAGACAGTGTATGTTAAATTGCTACATCTGGAAAAGGAAAACCACATCAAAATTGATGCTACAAAATAGCAAAAAAAAAAAAAAAAAATTATCTGAATTCATTCTTGTTGGCTTTTTTTTTTTTTTAAATCAAGTTTTATTATATCCTAGTATCTTTTTGGGCAATTAATGGTACCTAGGATTTAATATTGCTTTATACTTTTTCAAAATATTCCTATATCCATAAACTTTTATCTATTCCTTGTTCTTGCTCTCACTCTCAAAATATTTATAAGACGCAATTTGTTTTACCCATAAAAATAAATAAAAATCTTTAAGCAAAACATCATTTTGTTTAATAAGTAACTTTCTTTTTAATCATTATAACATAACTGATGTGTTAGTAGCATCTAACTTAACAGTGGTCCTGTTAAGACAGGATGTAGATTCCCTAAGCTTCAGAATTATTAAAGAAAATAAGACTTGGAAAAAAAAGAAAAAGAAAATAAGACTTGGAATATGTTCTTTTTTTAAAAAAAATATTTTATTTATTTAGTTTAGAGAGAGAGCGTGCGAGTGAGGGCAGAAGCAGAGGGAGAGAGAATCTGAAGCAGACTCTGCACTGAGTGCGGAGCCCAATGCAGGTCTCAATCTCATGTCCTCGAGATCACTACATGAACCAAAACCAAGAGTCTGATGCTTAACCAACTAAGCCACCCAAGTGCCCCTTGGAATATGTTCTACCCTTTTAGTTATAATCTCTAAGATGAATTCTGTGGCTCTAATTTGAATCCTTTATCAATAAGGAGTAACTCCCCTATCAAAATATTCAAACTATTTTCAGTTTAATAACAAATATCAACATCATTGAGTAGTATCTAGAATTCTGTTTGTTTTCTTATGCAAGGTGAAATAGTTTTCATACATTTTAAATTTCTTAATATCTTTCAAGTATTATTTACATTACACTTGTGGTAGCCGCAGATATGTCATCATGAAAAATGTAACAAATTAAAATTGTTGTCTACTTACCCCTTATGAGGTTGGGATTTGTGAGGAAACATCTTTGAGCAGAGGCTAGGGAGGGTTAGCCTAATATTACAGATATTAACATCACTATGATAAGTAAACCATAGTACTTTACAATATATTTTAAACTATTGCCTCAACAGTAATCTTGCCTTCATTTGAACAGAAGCCCAGAAACCAGTAATATTTAACAGATGTTCTGAAACATCCTTGCCTATAATTTTCCTAAATTATTACATATTATAGAAATCTACAATGGATAGTGTTTATGTTGATCCCACATACAATTATCCACTATTAATAATATCCTTTTATCCTCTTTGCCGTCCCCTCATTTTTTCTTGCTTCGAAAATCACAACAGCTAGTGGACAACAATGAATCAATAGGAAGTATATTCAGAGTCCCCCTGTATACAGTAACAGTAATACAAACTTTCAAAACACATACTTTTAGTGCAAAAAGCAGGCTAGAAAAAAAATGCTATTAGTTGACTTAAGGTCTGTCACCTGGGCTCAACAATGATGGTTGAATTAAAGCCATTAACAACAACAACAGCAACAACAACAACAAAAGCATCAAAATTGTGCAATATAATAAAACACACTTAACAGGTCTCATGCAACACTAAAGTGTTAATCTCAATTGAAGGAGCTCCTATATAAATAACACAACAGTCACCAATATTCGTGATAAAAACAACCATAAAATGTACTGTTAATTGAATTACACAAGGGTTTAATAAAGGTTAGAAACTTAAATTCTGCATGGAAACCAAGAAGGAGAACATAGTCTACTTCCTATGACTGCAAATCCCCATAGAATATTAATAAAATATTTTAAACTTTCCCTCTATCAATTCACTTATGGCTCACTACCTCTAAATCCTTTTAAGGAGCAATCTGTCAAACCCAACTTTTCAGTTGTGAAATTTCCTTCTGTGATTATTAATTTATTAGAGAAGCCTCAATACAGTGTAAACACTGAATTAAAAAATGGCCTCTGCATCCCCTTTTAAACTACAAGTTTTTCAGTTAGCCTTCCAAAATTACTTTGATGTATATGCATTTTTATACTATACTCATCATATGACTTTGCTATAATGATATTACATAACACATATTAAATTAATCACTGTTTATCTTTTCCCTAAACCTTCACTTTATGCTCAACATAATAGTAACCATCAATGACGTAAATAGGTTTCTATATAAGGCTCTCATTTACCCAAGATAATTATAGATCTCAATTCTTCTTTGCGTACTCAGAGTTTTAGTAGAAAAATTGGTCAAACTGCAGATGAAAAGTAGCCATCAGTGCCTCCCTTCGCCACACAAATGCTTAAATACGCCTTCGTTCAATTTACATTTCCCTTAACAGTGTAATAATCTGTCCTCATTCTCCAAAGATTTTCAGCATCATTCAGACACCAACTGGCCATATCAAGTCATATGCCTACTTAAAGTCCAATTGACGTGCAAACTAAACACAGATTACAAACAGAATTTAACAGCCTATTGACAGTTTTTAAAATACAATTCATCAAACATTTCAAAAGACCCTGAAGGACTTAAAATTACACTTTCAGATCATGACCTGCAATAACTGTCAATTGACTATAATACCCTAGACTCTAAGCTAATATTTACATCACTGGCTAGTTTAACAGTGACCCCACATGAGCTGCACATGCAAAGCATATGCAGATATTGAATTATGTAAGTCAACCTTTTACCAAAGTTGAAAACATTAAATTAAGGGCCATCAAAACTACACCACACTCTAACAATCTGGCTCATTAGTAACATGCCTGAAATGTATAGACTTTCAATAGTATGGTAATTAAATTATTTTTTAAAATCACCAAAATGGGTCTCTCTTTCCTGTTAACCCCAAGGTCATCATGCTAGCTACTGTAAGCATTATTTCTAAAGCATCTTGGTATTCCAGCAACTCTTATAACTTTTATGTAAGTGAATGGCACAACCTCTTCCTAGCTATTAAGGCTACAAACTTCAGTAATACTCTAACTCTCCTAAAATCCCATACTCATTTGATTACCAAGTCATATTGACCTCTGTAACATCTTGCCATTTCTAGTCAGGTACCAATCCTATCATACTTGTTTGATATCCTGTCTTCTGGTTGGTTCTCCTATGCCATTTCATTTGCTTTTCCACTCCAATTTTAGGACTTTAGTGGCTACTTAATGTCTCCAAAATAAAATATAAGCTCTTTGGTTCCATGTGAAGTTACTTTTCTAGCTTTGTTATCTCAGGATATTCCTCTATGTATGCTCTACTCTAGTTCTCTAATTGCAGCATTCTACAATTTGAATTCACCTTAGCTTACTCTTATTCATGCCTCTATCTGGAATCTACCTCTTTAACCCTATTTATTTGGGTATGGTAAAAGTCCTTCCTTTTTAAATCAATAGACTTCATTTTTAGAAAAGTTTTAGGTTTACTGAAAAAAATGAGCAGAAATTACTCAGAATTTCCATATATCTCCTCTCCACCAGCAGTTTCTCTGCTTATTAGCATCTTGTATTAGTGTGGTATGTTTGCTATGACTAATGAATCAATATTGATACATGCTTACTAACTACAGTACATAGTTTGTATTAGTGTTCATTTTTTGTGTTGCACATTGTATGGCTTTTCACAAATGCAAAATATCATGTATCAATCTTTTAGGTACCATACAGATCAGTTCACTGCCCTAAAAATCCCTTGCACTCTACAGATTCATCCTTTCATTATTACCCTTGGATTTTACTGTCTCTATAGGTATGTCTTTCCCTCACTGCCATATAGATGGAATCATACACTATTTTTTTTCAGACTGGCTTTGTTTCACTTAGAAATATGCACTTACAGTTCTTCCAAGACTTATTTTTGAAATTTTTTTTCTATTCAAGTGAGTTGACAATCAATGTTACATTAGTTTCAGGTGTGTAAGACAGTGATTTCATGAGTATATACATTATGTTATGCTCACCACAAGTATAGCTACCATCTGTCACCCTACAACACTATTACAATATCATTGACTACATTCCTTATGCTGTACCTTTTAGTCCTGTGATGTATTCATTCCATAACTGGAAGGCTATATCTCCCAGCACCCTCACCCATTTTGCCCATCCCCCCACTGGCAACCATCGACTTGTTCTCTAACAAGAATGATTCTGTTTTTCATTTGTTTATTTCATTTTTTTTAAGATTCCACAAATGAGTAAAATCATATGGTATTTATCTTTGTCTGATTTTTTCACTTAGCATAATACATTTTAGGTCCCTCCCTGCTTTGCAAATGGTAAGATCTCATCCTTTTTTATGACTGAATAAGATGACTGAATATATATATATATATATACACACTACATCTTCTGTATCCAATCATCTATCAATGGACTCAGATTGCTTCCATATCTTGGCTACTGTAAATAACACAACATTAAAAACTAATGATGTAAGGGGCGCCTGGATGGCTCAGTCGTTAAGCGTCTGCCTTCGGCTCAGGTCGTGATTCCAGGGTCCTGGGATCGAGCCCCGCATCGGGCTCCCTGCTCCGCGGGAAGCCTGCTCCTCCCTCTCCTACTCCCCCTGCTTGTGTTCCCTCTCTCGCTGTCTCTCTCTCTGTCAAATAAATGAATAAAATCTTTAAAAAATAAAAAAATAAAAAAATAAAATAAAATAAAAACTAATGATGTACTGTATGGTGACTAACATAATAAAATTTATAAAAAAATAATTCTGCTATTAATAAATGTAGTGGTGAATATATCTTTTGACTTAATGTTTTCATTTTTGGGGGTAAATACTGAGTAGTGGAATTATTGGATATAATATTTATATTTTTAATTTTTTGAGGAACATCTATACTGTTTTCCAAATTGGTGCACAAATTTACATTCTTACCAACAGTGCACAGGGGTTCCTTTTTCTCCATATCATCACCCAACTTATTTCTTGTCTTTTGATACTGGCCATTCTGACAAGTGTAAGGTTATAGTTTTGATCTGCATTTCTCTGATGATTAGTGATGTTGAGTATCTTTTCATGTTTACATTGACCACTGTATGTGTCTTTGGGAAAATACCTAATCAGTATCTCTGCCCATTTTTAATCAGATTGTTTGCTTGTTTGTGTTTTGGTGTTGAGTTGTATAACTTCTCTTTTTTAGTTTTTATTTAAATTCCAGTTAATTAACATACAGTGTAATATTAGTTTCAGGTGTACAATAAAGTGCTTCAGCACTTCCATACATCACCTGGTATTCATCACAATTACTGTACTCCTTAATCCCCATCACCCATTGAACCCATCCCACCACCAAACTCCCTTCTGGCAACAATCAATTTGTTCTGTATAGTTAAGAATCTGTTTCTTGGGCGCCTGGGTGGCTCAGTTGGTTAAGCGACTGCCTTCGGCTCAGGTCATGATCCTGGAGTCCCGGGATCGAGTCCCGCATCGGGCTCCCTGCTCGGCAGGGAGTCTGCTTCTCCCTCTGACCCTCCTCCCTCTCATGCTCTCTGTCTCTCATTCTCTCTCTCAAATAAATAAATAAAATCTTAAAAAAAAAAAAAAAAAAAAAGAATCTGTTTCTTGCTTTGCCTCTCTCTTTTTTCCCCTTTTTTTCTTTCTTAAATTCCACATATGAGTGAAATCACATGGTATTTGTCATTCTCTGACTGACTTCACTTAGCATAATACTGTCTACCTCCACCCATGTTGTTGCAAATGGAAAGATTTCATTCTTTTTATGATTAATATTCCATTATATATATAATCACATCTTCTGTATCCATTCTTCCATCATGGATACTGGGCTGTTTCCATAACTTGGCTATTGTAGATAATGCTGCTATACATAACAGGGTGCATGTATCCCTTTGAATTAGTAATTTTGTATTCTTTGGGTAAATACCTAGTAGTGCAATTGCTGGATCCTAGGGAAATTCTATTTTTAATCTTTTGAGGAACTTCCATACCGTTATCCAGAGTGGCTGCATGAGTTTACATTCCCACCAACAGTACAAGAGGGTTCCCCTTTCTCGACATCTTTGCCAACAACTGTTGTTTCTTGTATTGTTGATTTTAGCCATTCTGACCAGTGTGGGGTGATAGCTCATGGTAGTTTCTATTTGCATTTCCCTGTTGATAAATGATGATGAGCATCTTTTCATGTATCTGTTAGCCTTCAAAATGTCTTCTTTGAAAAAATGTCTATTCATGTCTTCTGCCCATTTTTTCATTGTATTATTAGTTTTTTCAGTGTTGAGCTTTATAAGTTCTTTACGTATTTTGGATACTAACACATTATCAGATACGTTATTTGCAAATATCCTTTCCCATTCCATATGTTGTCTTTTAGTGATTGTTTCCTTTGATGTGCCGAAGCTTTTTATTATGATGAAGTCCCAATACTTTATTTTCTCCCTTGCCTCAGGAGACATATCTAGAAATAAGTTGGTAAGGCCAATGTCAAAGAAGTTACTGCCTGTGTTCTCTTCTAGGACTTTTGTGGTTTCAGGTTTCACATTTAGACCTTTAATATATTTTGAATTTACTTTTAGGTATGGTATAAGAAAGTATTCACATTTCTTTCTTTTGCATGTGGCTGTCCAGTTTTCCCAACACCATTTGTTAAAAAGACTTTTCCCAGTGGATATTCTTTCTTGCTTTGTCAAAGATTAATTGACTATATATTTGTGGGTTCATTTCATGGTTTTCTCTTCTGATCTATTGATCTCTATGTCTATTTTTGTGGCAGTACCATGCCATTTTGATTACTACAGCTTTGTAGTAGTAATATAACTTGTAATATAACTTGATGTCCAGAATTGTAATGCCTCCAGCTATGCTTTTCTTCTTCAAGATTGCTTTGGCTTATTTGGAGTCTTTTGTGGTTCCATACAAATTTTAGGATTATTTGTCCTAGCTCTGTGAAAAGTGCTGGTGGTATTTTGATAGAGATTATATTAAATGTGTAGATTGCTTTGGGTAATATAGACATTTTAACAATACTTGTTCTTCCAATCCATGAGCATGGAATATCTTTCCATTTCTTTGTGTCATCTTCAATTTTTTTCATAAATGTTCTATACTTTTCAGAGTACACGTTTTTCACCACCTTACATTGGTAAGGTATATATCTAGGTATCTTCTTATTTTTGGTGCTATTATAAATGGAATTGATTACTTAATTTATCTTTCTGCCGCTTCATTATTGGTGTATAGAAATGTAGCAGATTTCTGTAAGTTGATTTTTTTATCCTGAGAACTTACTAAATTATTATCACTTCTAGCTGATTTTTAGTGGAGCATTTTGGGTTTTCTATATATAATATCATGGCCTCTGAAAATAGTGGAAATTTTACTTCTTCTTTGTCAATTTGGATGTCTTTTATTTTTTTTGTTGTTGTTGTTGTTTTCTGATTGCTGTGACTAGACATTCCAGTACTATGTTAAATAACAGTGGTGAGAATGGACCTTCTTTACTTCTACCTGACCATAGAGGAAAAGCCTTCTGTTTCTCCTCATTAAGGATGATGCTAGGGTGTCTTTATCTGGTTTTGGTATTAGGGTAATGCTGGCCTCAAAGAATGAATTTGGAATTTTTCCTTCCTTTCCTATTTTTTGAAATAGCATGAGAAGAATAGGTATTCAATTCTTCTTTATTTTTTATTATGTTAATCACCATATATTACATCATTAGTTTTTGATGTAGTGTTCCATGATTCATTATTTGTGAATAAGACCCAGTGCTCCATTCAATACGTGCCCTCTTTAATACCCATCACCAGGCTAACCCATCTCCCGAGTCCCCTCCCCTCTAGAACCCTCAGTTTGTTTCTCAGAGTCCATAGTCTCCATGGTTCATCTCCCCCTATTATTTCTCCCCCTTTATTTTTCCCTTCCTACTATCTTCTTCTCTTTTATTTAACATATAATGTATTATTTGTTTCAGAGATACAGGTCTGTGATTCAACACTCTTACACAATTCACAGTGCTCAGCATAGCACATACCCTCCCCAATGTCTATCACCCAGCCACCCCATCCCTCCCACCCCCACCACTGCAGCAACCCTCAGTTTGTTTCCTGAGATTAAGAATTCCTCATATCAGTGAGATCATATGATACATGTCTTTCTTTGATTGACTTATTTCACTCAGCATAATACCCTCCAGATCCATCCACGTCATTGCAAATGGCAAGATGTCATTGTTTTTGATGGCTGCATAATATTCCATTGTATATATATACCACTTCTTCTTTATCCATTCATCTGTTGATGGACATCTTGGCTCTTTCCATAGTTTGGCTATTGTGGACATTGCTGCTATAAACATTGGAGTGCACGTACACCTTCGGATCCCTACATTTGTATCTTTGGGGTAAATACCCAGTAGTGCAATTGCTGGGTCATATGGTAGCTCTATTTTCAACTTTTTGAGGAACCTCCATACTGTTTTCCAAAGTGGCTGCCCCACCTTGCATTCCCACCAAAAGTGTAGGAGGGTTCCCTTTTCTCCGCATCCCTGCCAACATCTGTGTTTTCCCGACTTGTTAATTTTAGCCATTCTGACTGGTGTGAGGTGGTATCTCATTGAGGTTTTGATTTGGATTTCCCCGATGCCAAGTGATCTTGAGCACTTTTTCATGTGTCAGTTGGCCATTTGGATGTCTTCTTTCATGTCTTCTGCCCATTTCTTGATTGGATCATTTGTTCTTTGGGTGTTGAGTTTGATAAGGTCTTTATAGATTTTGGATACAAGCCATTTATCTGATATGTCATTTGCAAATATCTTCTCCCATTCTGTCGGTTGTCTTTTGGTGTTGTTGACTGTTTCTTTTGTTGTGCAAAAGCTTTTTATCTTGATGAGGTCCCAGTAGTCCATTTTTCCCCTTGTTTACCTTGCCTTTGGTGATGTTTCTAGGAAGAAGTTGCTGTGGCTGAGGTCGAAGAGGTTGCTGCCTGTGTTCCCCTTTAGGATTTTGATGGACTCCTCTCTCACATTTAGGTCTTTCAACCATTGTGAGTCTATTTTTGTGTGAGGTGTAAGGAAGTGGTCCAGCTTCATTCTTCTGCATGTGGCTGTCCAATTTTCCCAACCCCATTTGTTGAAGAGACTGTCTTTTTTCCATTGGACATTCTTTCCTGCTTTGTCGAAGATTAGTTGACCATAGAGTTGAGGGTCCATTTCTGGGCTTTTTATTCTGTTCCATTGATCTGTGTGTCTGTTTTTGTGCCAGTACCATATGGTCTTGATGATGATAGCTTTGTAATAGAGCTTGAAGTCCAGAATTGCGATGCCGCCAGCTTTGCTTTTCTTTTTCAACATTCCTCTGGCTATTCAGGGTCTTTTCTGGTTCCATACAAATTCTAGGATTATTTGTTCCATTTCTTTGAAAAAAGTGGATGGTATTTTCATAGGGATTGCATTGAATGTGTAGATTGCTCTAGGTAGCATTGACATCGTCACAATATTTTTCTTCCAATCCATGAGCATAGAACGTTTTTCCATTTCTTTGTGTCTTCTTCAATTTCTTTCATGAGTATTTTATAGTTTTCTGAGTACAGACTCTTTGCCTCTTTGGTTAGATGTATTCCTAGCTCTCTTATGGTTTTGGGTGAAATTGTAAATAGGATCGACACCTTAATTTCTTTCTTCTGTCTTGTTTTTGCTGTATAGGAATGCCACTGATTTCTGTGCATTGATTTTATATCCTGCCACTTTACTGAATTCCTGTACGAGTTCTAGCAGTTTGGGGTGGTGTCTTTTGGGTTTTCCACATAAAGTATCTTATCATCTGCAAAGAGTGAGAGTTTGACTTCTTTGCTGATTCGGATACCTTTTATTTCTTTTTGTTGTCTGATTGATGTGGCTAGGACTTCTAGTACTATGTTGAATAGCAGTGGTGATAGTGGACATCCTTGCCGTGTTCCTGACCTTAGGGGGAAAGCTCCCAGTTTTTCCCCATTGAGAATGATATTCGCTGTGGGTTTTTCATAGATAGTTTTTATGATATTGAGGTATGTGTCCTCTATCCTTATACTCTGAAGAGTTTTGATCAAGAAAGGATGCTGTACTGGGATGCCTGGGTGGCTCAGTCATTAAGCATCTGCCTTTGGCTCAGGTCATGATCCCAGGGTCCTGGGATCGAGCCCCACATTGGTGTCCCTGCTTGGTGGGAAGCCTGCTTCTCCCTCTCCTACTCCCCCTGCTTGTGTTCCCTCTCTCGCTGTGTCTCTCTCTGTCAAATAAATAAAAATCTTTAAAAAACAAAAGGAAAGGATGCTGTACTTTGTCAAATGCTTTTTCTACATCTATTGAGAGGATCATATGGTTCTTGTTCTTTCTTTTATTAATGTATTGTCTCACATTGATTGATTTGTGGATGTTGAACCAAACTTGCAGCCCAGGGATAAATCCCACCTGGTCGTGGTGAATAATCCTATTAATGTGCTGTTGGATCCTATTGGCTAGTAATTTGGTGAGAATTTTTGCATCCATGTGCATCAGGGATATTGGTCTGTAATTCTCCTTTTTGATGGGGTCTTTGTCTGAAAAAACAAGACCCATCGATGTGCTGTCTGCAAGAGACTCATTTTAGATCCAAAGACACTTCCAGATTGAAAGTGAGGGGTGGAAAACCATTTACCATGCTAATGGACACCAAAATAAAGCTGGGGTGACAATCCTTGTATCAGAAATTAGATTTTAAACCAAAGACTATAATAAGAGATGAGGAAGGACACTATATCATACTTAACGGGTCTATCCAACAAGAAGATCTAACAATTGTAAATATCTATGACCCTAACATGGGAGCAGAAAATTATATAAGCCAATTAATAACAAAAACAAAGAAACACATCAACAACAATACAATGATAGTAGTAGACTTTTACACTCCCCTCACTGATATGGACAGATCATCTAAGCAAAAGATCAACAAGGAAATAAAGACTTTAAATGA